>NC_135234.1:607901551-608144051 GCF_051348905.1 Ranitomeya variabilis
CAGATAAAATCCAAACTTTATTCTCTCATCATGTCAAATGCAGGACAGGCAGGAAGACACGGGCTTCAGTGATTTAGTTATTGCCAACACCTGTTAGGTGCCACAGGTAAGTTACAGGGGCTGTTAATTACACAAATTAGAGAAGCATCACATGATTTTTCGAACAGTGCCAATACTTTTGTCCATCCCCTTTTTTAATAATCTTAATAATAATAATAATAATCTTTATTTTTATATAGCGCTAACATATTCCACAGCGCTTTACAGACATTATCATCGCTGTCCCCAATGGGGCTCACAATCTAAATTACCTATCAGTATGAATTTGGAATGTGGGAGGAAACCGGAGTGCCCGGAGGAAACCCACGCAAACACGGAGAGAACATACAAACTCTTTGCAGATGTTGTCCTGGGTGGGAATTGAACCCAGGACTCCAGCGCTGCAAGGCTGCAGTGCTAACCACTAAGCCACCGTGCTGCCCATGTTTGGTGTGGAATTATATCCAATTTGGCTTTAGGACAATTCTTTTTGTGTTTTTTCATTTAAGACAAATTAAATGAAGATAATAATAGCAAAGAATTTGTGTTTGCAATCATTTTCAGGAAGAAAAGGAGTATTATCTGACAGAATTGCAGGGGTGTCAATACTTTTGGCCACAACTGTATTCCACTGACCCTGTGTGACATTTTTCATATGGGCACCCCATGCCGTATAGGGCTAGCATCAGTAGTGATTATACAGGAAGGTTTCACCACCCAAGGGACACCTCCAGATATATGGGTTTTGCCTAACCACCAAACCAGAGAGGATAAGACTTCTGCGGATAGAGTCATTATTCCTCCAAGATGACCCCGCAAACATTTCTCCTCAAGGAGGATCTGATACTGCAGCTTCCGGGTATTTTGGGCCCATTGGACCACCGGAATACAGGAGAAAAGGGAATCTAGCAAGGACATAGCCTCCCTTAGAGACATGCGTGGTCTTGTCCATTGCGGCTTTAATTTTTTCTTTTATGAGTAATATTTTTACCTCTGGAAGTAGGCATCTCTGACTTGTTGAGTCTAGGTGAAGACCGAAAAGGACTGGAGGGTTTGTGGTACGAGCCTGGACCTCTCGAAACTGATGATCCACCCTAATGCCTGCAAGGACAAAATTGTGCCAGGTAGACGATTTTTACATTGGGTGGTCGAGTATCCTACTATCAGGAAGTCATCAAGATATGGTAAAATTAATGTGTCCTTCTGACGTAAGAAAGCCATAACCTCTATCACCACCTTAGTAAAAACTCAGGGTGCCACAGCGAACCCAATGGCATTACCGTGAACTGGAAGTGGTGGATCTCTCCCACGAAAGACACCGCCGTATTTCTGATGGTCACCATGTATGGGCAGATGATAGTATGCATCTCTTAGATCCAGACCGGCCATCATACATCTAGGAAACAGAAGTTTTATGGTGGACTTAATCGACTCCATTTTGAATTTATGATTGCGGATAAATTTGTTTAATTTCCTTAAATTAATGATCGTCCTAAATAACCCATCTGGTTTAGAGACCAGGAACAAAGGGGAGTAAAATCCCCTTCCCTCCTGGCCTTCCGGAACCTTTATTATGACTCCTTTGGACAATAGACTGTGAATTTCTGACTCAAGAGCCGCCTGTTGTATCGGCGACATTAATGATAAATGATTCATGGGGAATCTGATGGAATTCTAATCTCAGCCCCGTTTTAACTACGCTCAAAATCCAGGCACTTGATATTACTGCCTCCCATTGTTGGGAAAAAAATTTCAGTCTGCCTCCTACTGGAGGATCAGGGTTATCGGTATCCGCCACCCTTCCGGAAGGAGGATCCTTTAAACATGGCACCTTTTTGTTTGTCTTCCCTTGTAGACAAACGGCTCTCTCTTTCTGATGTCCCCATTTTATTAAATGGTCGTCTCCTAAATTTTCTCCTATAGAATGGGAGAGATGGATTAGGGAAACCTTTTTTCTTTCTTTTGCTTTGGTGAGAATCTCGTCTAGAACACTTCCAAAGAGGAACTCACCCTGACACGTGATAGCGCAGAGTTTTGACTTAGACTGCGTGTCCCCTTTCCAGCTTTTAAGCCATAGGGCGCGTCTTGTGTTATTAATCAGGCCAGCCGACCTAGCTGCCAGGGATGGCAGATAGCACCTTGTCTCTGGACACCTTCTGCTGAACTTGCTGCACCAGCTGATCGATCCATACCAGCATGGACCTAGCCGTACATGTACTGGCTATGGCTAGTTTAAAAATTCCCGTAGCGGCTTCCCACAACCTTTTTAGTGAAGATTCTGCTGTGTGATCAAGTGGATCCGATAACATGCCCGCATCTTCCACAGGTAGAGCAGACTGTCTGGAAGTCGAGGCTACAGCTGCGACTACTTTAGGGATTTTAGACCAGTTCAGTAGTTCCTCTTGACTAAAAGGGTACTTCCTTTTAGAGGCTGAGGGAAGGAAGCCCCGCTGATTTTGTTTATCCCATTCCCTTTAGATTAGGGCTTTTACTGCTGGGATTACAGGGAAGGCCCTCCTTTTCCTTTCTGCCAGTCCTGCAAACATTATTTCTTGTGTTGTTGGAGCCTCTTTGGTATCTGTGCACCCTCTAGTGTTCCTAACCGATCTTACTAGGTTGTCGATACTATCTACAGGGAAAAACGAGCGTCCTTCTATGTCTGATGAAAGAGGTGATGAAGATGACTTTGAGAAGTCGGAGGCTTCCTTAAAGTCACTGTTAGATTCCGAACTGAGGGTGGGGGACCTTTCCTTCCTCTTACTTTTGTACCGTTGGGGTATACTGGTCTGGCTCAGGGCCTGCAGCTCTTCCCTTATCATTGTGCCGATGTCTGCTGATGACACCGCTGCGTCCTCCTGCATTTTTAATAATGCAATCTTGACACAATCTCTTAGGGTAGGAGTCGGGGAGGGGCTGGGTACATAGGGCACATTCTTTATGTTTTGATTTCTGTCTCCTCTTGGTCTGAAAGGAGTATATAGCAAGAGGAGAAGTCAGCCTAATAGGTAGAGTCCCATACACTCACCCAGTGCAGCTAAACAATACAGGTTCTGGAGGACGAGGTACAGTCCAAATCCTGGGTGTCTCTGCCAGCTCACCCTTCAGACTCCTGTTTGCGGAACCTCTGCTGGAGCGTCTGGATCCAGCACTCTGCACTGAGAGTCCACCTCTGGTGGGTGTACGTCAAGAGGGGATGACATCTTAGCACACAGATGCTCTATTCCCTCTGCCTTTTAAACTTTTTTTTTTTTTGGCGTGGTTCCCCCTGGCTGTACCGCCTCTTCCGATTCTCCCCGGAAGTACTCCTTCAATTCTGGGGTGGGAGCATGCCCCGGCATACAGAGCGGTCCTGCGTCATCCCTCGGCTGCCCCGCTGATACCGGCTTCTGTAAAGAAGTGGGGCAGCCGAATTCCGGACCCCCGCTCCCACCGGAAGCTCCCCGCGAAGTTACGCATGTCAGGGCAGCCTCACCCGACCCAGACCACCCTCCGCGTGTCAACGTGATGCTGGGCAGCCCTCCCTGGACCAGGTACTCACGGATAGCTGCCAGACGACGAGGGAGGCTGATAGACAGAGCTCCCCCAACGCTGCTTCTGGACCGCAGCCCCTGCCGTTCTCACAGATACCGCACAGGCGGCGTGCATTGGCCCAGGTATTTTCTTTTCCATAGGTGTTCTTCCTTCGGTTCCTATAGGAACAGGAAACAAACTGAGGAAGAGAGGTGCGCCGCCCCCTTTTATTTCTGTAGGTTTCCTGTTCCTATGGGCGGATTCCCTCTTCCTCTAGTGGATGCTGTCATGGCGAGGGGTAAAATAGGACATTTATTTAATAAAACATATGTGAACCGAAATCTCACTAATAACAGACACAAGATTACACGCCTTTTTATATTGCATTGGGATATCAACAAATCATTGCGGGAAGCTCACTTCAAGGCTTCTGGAGAAGCAGATATATTGACGTCAGTATCAGTTTAATCAAATCATCTTCAGCAGCAGCCAAGAAAAGCAGATGAAATTACCGTAATTACCAAATTATCTGATCTGGAAATAGTCACAATATATTAAGTCCAAGCTTCTAACCATGAACCCCAGCAACAAGACTTCCCTTTATGAAGATACATTCCACAGAGTTAGCATTAATTTGCTGCTGACACTAATGCGTTGATCAAAATATTAATCGTTGTACAAGCAAAGGTTGATATAAAGGACGCAATTCATCAAGAACGGCAATTTTCACTCAGTTATTGATATGAAGGCATGTTGAAGTCAGACGACCCTGATTCATTAAGAGGAGCACACTTCTTAAAGGGGTTTTCCCACAGACAAAGTACATTTAAATTAATAGATCTTGGAATAAAAATCTAAAAATAAGATCCACAATTGGATGTGTTAAAAAATGTTCCTGTGCTGAGATAATCTTATAAATGTGCCCCTATTGTGTACTGTGTAATGTCTGTGTCTGATCGTGCAGGAACATGTTCTGATCATACCACAGCTCCTGGGCAGGGGAGGAAGCAAAAGAGTATACAGATATTACAGCAGGGGATCACAGCTGCTGATTCTTTCTGTGAGGTAAATTATTTAAAAACAGGCATGGAAATAATTTACCTAACAGAAAGAATAAGCTGTGATCCTGTGCTGTCAGGGACTGGACTAAAGGTACCTTCACACTAAGTGACTTTGCAGCGAGGACGACAATCCGTGACGTTGCAGCGTCCTGGATAGCATTCTCGTTGTGTTTGACACGCAGTAGCGATCAGGATCCCGCTGTGATATTGCTGGTTGGTCGGAGCTAGAAGTCCAGAACTTTATTTTGTCGCTGATCACCTGCTGTCATCGCTGGATCGGCGTGCGCTGCCGAGAACTTCCTGCACTGAATGTGTCAGCTCCGGCAGTAAAAGCAGAGCACAGCGGTGACGTCTTTCACTTTTACAATGGTAACCAGGGTAAATATCGGGTTACTAAGCGCGGCCCTGCCCTTAGTAACCCGATGTTTACCCTGGTTACTCGGGTGCTGCAGGGGGACATCGGCATCGTTGAAGACAGTTTCAACGATGCCTAAGTCGTTCCCCTGATCGTTGGTCGCTGGAGAGAGCTGTCTGTGTGACAGCTCCCCAGCGACCTAAACAGCGACGCTGCAGCGATCGGCTCGTTGTCTATATCGCTGCAGCGTCGCTGAGTGTGAAGGTACCTTTAGATTTGTGGCATAAGGCCACATTGACACGTTCAGCATTTGGTCAGTATTTGTAAGTCAAAACCAGGATTGGATCAATCAGAGGAAATGTATAATAGAAACCCGTCATCATTTCTGTATTTATCACCCACTCCTGGTTTTGGGTTACAAACACTGAGGTAAAAAAAACTCACCAAATACTGAACGTGGCCTAAGAAAAGTTGGTGCTGGTCATAAATTTGACAAGCTGGAGTTGCCATGCCCTGCCCTGTCCTAGCTCCGCCCACTTGTCAGCGCTGAGAAAAAATGGCATAAGAACGATATAATTTGCAAAATATTAGCGTAGTCTCGCAGTGCGCTATAACTTTGACAGTTTTCAAACTTTTTATGACAGCATTCTGCCATAAAAGCTTTGATGAATCGGGCGCGAAGTGTGTAGAACATAACTGGGGGGAATAGAAGAAAACTGCCAGGGCAGGAAATATGGGTATATTATTATTTTGCTAATTTTGAATAGCTACCTTACATAAGTACATTATTCATTCATTTCCTTTATATATTTCTGTAACCTTGAATGTCAAACTGCAACACAAAAATGTGCAATGTAAGTGTATGGATGTTACAACACCAACCACTTGGAAACGATTCTACACTAATATGAAAACCTTCTCTATAACCAGAGCACAATGTGCCTGATGGGTGTAACTATCGTGAGTCTATTTAATGTCATTTTTAGTGAAAAAGAAGCATCCAATCACAGATGTAGAGGCAGGCATTTCAAAGAGATGTGGCCATTAAGGTTTAGCAGCTTGCTGCTGAAAAAAAATAAATAACAGAAACCCTATGATAGACACCAAATCAAATATTTCTTACAAAAAAAAAAAAAATAAGGGGGTTAAGGATTCTCTTACTGTCATGCAAAGAAAATTGCAATGATCGCTGTGAGAGAGTATAAACTAAAAAATCCACTAAAGTCCAGCATTGGGAGATAAACCTTGCTTTATTTTATTTTTCACTTAGATAACAGTCCGAGAGTAAAGGTACCTTCACACTAAACGACTTTGCAGCGATAACGATAGCGATCCGTGACGTTGCAGCGTCCTGGATAGCGATATCGTTGTGTTTGACACGCAGCAGCGATCTGGATCCTGTGTGATATCGCTGGTCGTTGCTGAAAGTTCAGAACTTTATTTGGTCGTCAGATTGGCGTGTATCGTCGTGTTTGACAGCAAAAGCAACGATGCCAGCGATGTTTTACAATGGTAACTATCGGGTTACTAAGCGCAGGGCCGCGCTTAGTAACCCGATATTTACCCTGGTTACCATTGTAAAAGTGAAAAAAAACACTACATACTCACCCTCTGATGTCTGTCACGTCCCCCGGCGTCCGCGCTGCTGCTCAGAGCTTCCTGCACTGAATGTGTCAGTGCCGGCCGGAAAGCAAAGCACAGCGGTGACGTCACCGCTGTGCCCTGCTACTGCCGGCGCTTACACAGTGCAGGGAAGCGGACACCGTGGGACGCGAATGTAAGTATGTAGTGTTTGGTTTTTTTTACATTTTACGCTGGTAACCAGGGTAAACATCGGGTTACTAAGTGCGGCCCTGCGCTTAGCAACCCGATGTTTACCCTGGTTACCCGGGGACTTCGGCATCGTTGGTCGCTGGAGAGCTGTCTGTGTGACAGCTCTCCAGCGACCACACAGCGACGCTGCAGCGATCGGCATCGTTGTCGTGGTTAAAGTTATATAAGCACACAAATCTCCAAGGGTGCCCACACTTTTGCATCATCCCATTTTTCTTTTTGTAATTTTTAAACTGTAAAAGATGAAAAAATATATATACAGTATATTTTTTTTGGTGTTGACCTTAATAAATAAATGCTTATTGCGGATGTGAAGAGTAACAGAATTCAGACAATTTAATTTTAAATAGTATGAATGAGGAGAAAATACATTTGCTGAAATAGAAATTAACAACATATATTCCAATATAAAATTGCAGCAAAGTGTCTTTCCATTTATGATGATGTCATGTGTATGGGAACACTATCAAATAGGGACATATGGAAAAAAGTACACTTTTTTGGCACTAAGTTATCATTTTTGAGCCAATAAATGTAAAGTATTTGTAATGAGGACATTTTGCCAAAAATATCACAGAAAATTTCCCATAGACTCCCTGAGTTGCAAAAAAGCCCTTCCCTACCACTAAGGTCAGGAAGGGGAGAATGAGTGACAAATGCTATGATGCATAAATAGCTATTTATATAACTATAACTGCAGTTTGCAGCGGGCTTCAGTGTCAGGAGGGAGGAAAACATTTACTTTCTATACTGAATACAATCGTAGGTGAAAGTTATTCTAAAAAAATTAAGCCATCCCCTTTATCCTCAAAATAGGGAAACTTGCTGATCACTTGGTGTCGGACCACTAGGACCTCTAGCAATTCCAAGAACGGGTCTCTGCAGCTTAACTCTGAATGGGGCAATGGTACGTATACTCGGCCTCTGTTCGATTTATTGTCTTTGGGACTGACAGAAATAACCAAGAGCTGTTCTCAGCAGTCACAATAAGTTGACAGGAGGCTGCTACATTCTGGACAGGGCTGCAAAGCACTGTTCTTGGGATCAGTGTGAGACCCAGCAGTCGGACTCACAGCGTTCAGCAAGTTTCACCTACTTTGGTTTTGAGAATAAGTTTTTAAAAGAAGCCCTCTCCCTAATTTTGTTTAACCAAACCTGTAGCGTGTGTGTTAATATACTCACCTACCATTGCCTTCTTAGGATACATCACTGTTCTGCTGCTCTTCTCAGCAACATCACCATTCTTCAGACTTCTCCAGGTCACACTGTGTGACCTCCGAAGTGGCTTTTACAATGTAAGCCTAGAGACTACTGACTAATGCATAGAGGATAAAATGAGCGGGAGAGACTGAAGAGCGATAACTTAATTGAGAAGAAGAGCAGAACATTGCTGGATACAGGAAGACAATGGTAGTGGAGTATATTAACACACACGTGCTATACTACAAGCACATACACTGTGTTCCAAATTATAATGCAAATTGGATATAAGTATTAAAGATTTAACTGTTTTTGTTTTGTTTTTCAAATAAACTGGTGGATGGTATTGTGTCTCAGGGTTCAATGGATCACTGAAATCAATCTTAAACACATGTGATAATTAGTTTTCCAGGTGATTCTAATTAAAGGAAAACTACTTAAAAATGATGTTCCACATTATTAAGCTGGCCACAGGTTTCAAGCAATATGGGAAAAAAAGGATCTCTCTGCTGCTGAAAAGCGTTAAATAGTGCAATGCCTTGGACAAGGTATGAAAACATTCGATATTTCACAAAAACTTAAGAGTGATCATCATACTGCGAAGAGATTTGTGACTGAAACAGAGCTCAGAGTTCATGCAGATAAAGGCATAATGAGGAAGGTTTCTGCCAGACAAATTAATTGGATTAAGAGAGCAGCTGCCAAAATACCATTACAAAGCAGCAAACAGTTTTTTGAAGCTGCTGGTGCCACTGGAGTCCCTCGAACCTCAAGGTGTAGGATCCTTCAAAGGCTTGCTGTGGTGCATAAACCTACTATTTGGCCACCCCTAAACAGTGTTCACAAGCAAACGGTTGCAGAGGGCCCAGACACACATGAAGACTAATTTTCAAACAGTCTTGTTTACTGATGAGTGTCGAGCAACCCTGGCTGGTCCAGATGGATGGAGTAGTGGATGTTTGGTGGATGGCCACCATGTCCCAACAAGGCTGTGACGTCAGCAAGGAGGTGGAGGAGTCATGTTTTGGGCAGGAATCATGGGGGAACAGCTGGTAGGGCCATTTAAGGTTCCTGAAGGTGTGAAAATGACCTCTGCAAGGTATATAGAGTTTCTGACTGACAACTTTCTTTGATGGTATAAAAAGCAGAAACGTGCCTTCAGGAGCAAAATCATGGATGGCAATGCCCTATCTCATGCTGCAAAGAATACCTCTGAGTCATTGACTGCTATGAGCATAAAAGGAGATAAACTCATGGTGTGGCCACCATCTTCGCCTGACCTCAACCCTATAGAGAACCTTTGGAGTATCATCAAGCAGAAGATCTATGAGGGTGGGAGGCAGTTCACATCAAAACAGCAGCTCTGGGAGGCTATTCTGACTACATGCAAAGAAATACAAGCAGAAACTCTCCAAAAACTCACAAGTTCAATGAATGCAAGAATTGTGAAGGTGATATCAAAGAAGCGTTCCTATGTTAACATGTAACTTGGCTTGTTAGGATGTTTTGGAGTTAAATAGCTTTTTTGTTCAGTGAATGTGACCTCCTAATGCTGCAAATTCCACAAATGAGCATTTTCAGTTCTTTAAAACATATCAAATGTTTAGAAATTCTACTGTGCCTCATAATTTGGAACAGTGCATTTTGAGTTTTTATTCATTTTGGAGATTATACTGTTATCATTGGGAGGTTTCTTCAATAAAATTTGATGTATACTCTAACGGGTGATGACTTATTAGACTGACTGTCATTTGCACCGACCATTTAGGAAAATCCGAGAAAAAGGTAATTTGCGTAATAATTTGGAACATGGTGTATACACAGATTTAGTAAAATAAAGTATGTTTTAGATTTAGCTCTCTACATTTTGAGGACTTAACAAGCAGTACAGAATGTGTGATGACAAATCCAAAAATTGCCAAATTAAATTGCACAGTTGTGGTAATCCACCAATTTACGGTAATTCAGAAAAAGATAACAGCTTTGCAGGTGTCAGCATTCCCCGGTAAAGAGTGAAAGTTCAAGCAATGACCCAGAAATAAGTTTACCCTTCTAAGACATAATTAAGAGGAGCAAATTCCAGGAGTGACACGTTACATAATAGCGATGATCACACCAAGCTACGGTTCTACACACCAGGGTGCGCCCCCATGATGCAGGTTCACAGGTGTGAGGCCCAGAATTGTGAACACCCAGGATTAGGATCAGAAATTATGTTAACAAGGGAGGGGGGCACGAAAGCTACAATGAAGTGTCAGTGAACATCAGACATGATTGAACACCAGCATTCCTACTGGAAACACATGTGGAAAGCAATGTGCTGATCACACGCATGCATCTGAATTCTTTACTGGCGCTGCGAAATCTGAATGTCTAAGATGGAGAAATGGGAATCACTGCTGTGGGTATGTGTCACAACAACATGGTACCGGGTATAGTGCCAGGTTGTTCTGACATTTTATGCAGCTGACGTATTGTGAAAAAAAACACACACTCTATAGAAACAATTAAAACAAAAAGGTAACAGAAAATCTACTTCTAGTAACACATTTATGACAATTCTGGGGAGCTGCCCTGATGGACAACCCATGTTTCGTTAAATACTTTCTAATCTCCAAATGTGAGAGCAAAAGTAATTCATAGATTAAGCTAGTATTTGGGTACGCCAAGTGTTTAATGTAGCTAGGTCTATGTGTACAAAGAAGTATTCCAGGACTGAGGTTTGCAGATCACTCTGCAGATTACTGACAACAAACAACCACATTCTGTAGTCCTTTATGAGCAGAAGTAAATCTGATATCTGAAAGTACCCAGACTGCACACAATGTATGCATTCAGTGCGCTGTCTCACAGGATGAGTTTGCTTCAGTGACTTGTGATGTGATGTGGCTGAAAATAAAATTTTACAACAAATTTGTGTAATTTTTCAATAGATTAGTACCGTCATGTTGTGCAGGCGGGAGCAGCGGTACCTGCAATGCTATTTGACCGTTAACAATTAGGTAGTAGTTATCCATACTGCCTCCTAAACTCTCAAGGGCCTGGAAGAAAAGTTCAGCTCAACTTTTTTTCCCCCCACAACTTCCGGCTGCATCTCTCTCAGATATCCCTTTAAGTCTTTGCAGCAGTAGTTGGGGACTTGGGCATTGTTCTCTCTGGACTAGTCAATACATTTGAAATAGCAGAAAGAAAGTAGCTTAATCATGGACTATAAAGAAGCCAGATAATCGACAAGGGCAAATAGTATTAAACAGCACCCAGGTCTAACACAGTTGAAGGGGTTATCCTGTCAAAGAATATTGATGACTTATCCACATGATAAATCGTAAATATGAGATCAGTTTGTGTCCAACACCCCCATTGGTCAGCTTTTACTTGGCAGGCAGATGTAAATACTTTGATTAGAGATCAACTGCGCAGCTCCATTCAAAAGTATAGCGGAAAACGCCAAGTACTACAGCTCCTATTCACTATGTAGGGCCATTATACTGTATGGAGGGCTATATGGGGACATTATACTGTAAGGAGGGCTATGTGGGACCATTATACTGTATGGAGCACTATGTGGGGCCATTATACTGTATGGAGGACTATGTGGAGCCATTATACTGTACGGAGGGCTATGTGGGTCCATTATACTGTATGGAGCACTATGTGGGGCCATTATACTGTTTGCAGCACTATGTGGAGACATTATACTATATGGAAGGCAATGCAGGGCCCATTATACCGAATGGAGGATAATGTGGGGCCATTATATTATATGGATGACTATTTGGGGTCCATTATACTGTGTAGACCACTAAGTTGGGTTATTATAATGTGTGGAGGGATGTGTGGCGTTTACAATTGAGGAATCATAGTGTGATGAAGTCACCATACTTTTCCTCGGTGGTTGGGGGTATAGTAAGGCCATCATACAAGTGCGTATGGAGGGTACTGTGGAGCAAATCATTGAGGGGGTATCTTATCTTTGTGTTTTGTTCGCATCATACTTAATTACCTGTATTATTCAAGTTTGTTATCCTTTGTTACTACATATTTAAATTAGGTCATTGGGGTATAAGCTTTTACTGCATTACATGACATAGTATGTTATTCCAATATTTTATGTTAAAATCTATTAATTAAAATGTACTTAGTTTGTGAAACAACCCCTTTCTGTTTTTCCATATAAAAAGGTTCATCGTAATATTTAATGATGAGAAAAAACTTCCTCAAATGTAGACATTTCATTAATAAATATTAGGATTGGCCCTTGACTTTGTCCAAGCTTTTAACTTTGGCCCTCTATGTATTTTGAGTTTGACATCCTTGTTCTAGGGTAATGAAAAAGTTAATGTCAATATCCTTGGTGATTGATGCTGAATAAGTTGGTACTATTTAGATCTCTGATGGTCTATGGTAGGCAAATGGTAAACTCTGAGTTCCCTGGTGGAGGCCTGTAGAGTGGTAATGCAGCACACCTGAAGTCCAATGGTTATTCACCTCTCCAGGTTCCAGCGTTGTGCCATCTGCATTTTCTCGTTTACTCCCTGCACTGATCACAGAGATGAATACAGGGAGGGGACAGAAAAACATGCACCTGTAACTGGACAACTGCAAGGTACTCTCGGTGATTAGGTAGAACAATTCAGAAACAAATCTGCCTGATCATCAAGGGAGAAGCAACACTGACCACTATGACCCTATAGATGAATATCTTTTAAAGATTCTAACACCTAAAAATATATATTATCAATATTAATCATACAAAAAAGTCATTTGATATGCATGCTATAAACTTTAAAGAATGACCACACTCATATGCACATAGTATAAAAGAAAGATGTTACTTACAGAATAATAATGAGATATTCTGAACTTGGCAGTTTGCACAATGTATATTCAAAACTGCATATTTCCTAACCTGTTCCTCCAGCCCATGTGTTACCACCAACATGAGGCACGTTATCTGGATCCAGCTTTCCATGCTTTGGTGAGCTGACGTCCAAACCACTGTCTTTCTGTACCGTGATCTGAAAAAGACACATGGTTATATTCCATGGTATTATTAGCATTAGTGAATCACTACCGGAAGTATTACACCAAGTACAGGAGACTGTCATCAAAGGTAAAGTAACATACAAGGGTCCAATGGCCACACATGACCAATGTGATATCACACAAAAATCATATAGCCATTAAGTTATAGCTTTTTATGACATTAAAGCATGGAATAGTAGGTTGACACTTTATGGATATTTATGTTTATCATTTTTTAATAGGTGATTCCAGAGAAATAAGCAAAATCTAACTAGGGTATATGTTTCAGGATCTACAATAAAAGGCTTGTCATGTTTTATATGTATTCCCATTTCTGTTGATGCAGGTACATCCAAGCTTCACAGCAAAAATTATTATTGAACCCCAAGTAAACAAAGAGATGCCTGTTACTTTTGTACTTACTTACAAAACATTAATGAGTGATCAATGAGGGTCTGGCTCAAGGACGTTCAATGATTAGAATCATGAAAGGGTCTGTCCATCTTGCCCGATATTTCAGCTCAGACCTAGTCAATTAGGGCTGAGCTGTGCAACCAGACAGAAAAGCATATACGGAAAAGTCAGTGTGTCTGGGTAAACAATGAGAGGTAGCAATGCCTGACAGAGGATGATGGAGGGCTTTAATTCAGTTGATTGCTGTAGGTGATATGGATCTGGTGTCTACAAAGATCATCAATTCTAAGGGTACCGTCACACTAAACGACTTACCAACGATCACGACCAGCGATACGACCTGGCCGTGATCGTTGGTAAGTCGTTGTGTGGTCGCTGGGGAGCTGTCACACAGACCGCTCTCTCCAGCGACCAACGATCAGGGCAACGACTTCGGCATCGTTGAAATTGTCTTCAACGATGCCGAAGTCCCCCTGCAGCACCCGGGTAACCAGGGTAAACATCGGGTAAGTGCAGGGCCGCGCTTAGTAAGAGCTTCCCTGCACTGAATGTGTCAGCGCCGGCAGTAACAGCGGTGACGTCACCGCTGTGCTCTGCTTTACGGCCGGCGCTGACACAGTCAGTGCAAGGAAGCTCTCGGCAGCAGCGCGTGCATTAGCAGCGCTCCTGCCGAAAGCAGTTTTAACCCTGTTGACGCCGGGGGACGTGACAGACATCAGAATGTGAGTATGTACTGTTTTTTTTTTAACTTTTACAATGGTAACCAGGGTAAATATCGGGTTACTAAGCGCGGCCCTGCGCTGAGGCTGGTTTCACACTTGCGTTTTTATCTGCATGCGTTTTTTTTAAAAACGCGTGTGTGAAAAAACGCATGTAAACGCGGTAAAACGCATGTGTTTTTTAGACGCATGCGTTTTTATAGAAAAACACAAGAAAACAAGAAAAAAAACCAAAAAACCCTACCCCTAACCCTACCCCTAACCCTAACCTGAAATACGTGGCACTGAAATATGTGGCACTGAAATACGTTTATATACGTATATACGTGCCACGTATTTAAGTGCCACGATATTTCAGTGCCACGTATAACCACGTAGTTATAGTATTTATAGTACGTGGCACTTAAATACGTGGCACTGAAAGACGTGGCACTGAAATACGTGGCACTGAAATATCGTGGCACTGAAATACGTGGCACTATGACTGTCAGAAAATGTTCATTAAACGGTTAGGGGTGAGGTTAGGGGTAGGGTTAGGGTTTGGATCCCTTTATCACCTTGATGGTGGTGGGTGACTTTTCAGTGTGTTTTCTGGTTTCTTTCTATAAAAACGCATGCGTTTTTAACGCAAACAAAACGCATGTGCTTAAAAACGCATGCGTTTACATAGACAGCAATGCATTTTTTTGCGGCAAAAAAACGCCTCTCAAAAATACTACAAGTAGCATTTCTGAAAATGAACGCATGCAGTAAAAAAACGCATGCGATTGAAAACGCGACCAAACGCGTACAAAAAAACCGCATGCGTTTTCAATGTTAAATATAGGGAAAAAAACGCATGCGTTTTTTGTTCAAAAAACGCTGCAGACAAAAACGCAAGTGTGAAACCACCCTTAGTAACCCGATATTTACCCTGGTTACAAGTGAACACATCGCTGGATCGGCGACACGCACGCCGATCCAGCGATAACAGCGGGTGATCAGCGACCAAAAAATGGTCCTGATCATTCCCCAACGACCAACGATCTCCCAGCAGGGGCCTGATCGCTGGTCGCTGTCACACATAACGAGATCGTTAGCGGGATCGTTGCTACGTCACCAAAAGCGTGACGTTGCAACGATATCGTTAACGATATTGTTATGTGTGACTCAGCCTTAAGGAGAGGTCATGAATAATTTCTGCTGTGGTTGAAACATCACTGATGTACAGCAGAGCATCATTTCTACTCAGAAATTATATTCATGTCTGACAGAGGATAGTTAAGTGGCAGAAAGAGTAGACCCCATTGCTGACAAAAGAAATATATACCAAAAATGGCGAGCTGATAAGATATTATGTCAGTTTACTGCACATTGGGATGGAGGAATATATTGTATTTAACTGTAGGTTGATAAGTTCAAGGGGGGCGAATACTTTCGCAAGGAACTGTATGTAGAAAAGTCGGCACAAACACATGAATAACAGAGGTATTTATGTATAACAGTATGTATGTATGTGCAACAGTATGTATATGTGTAAGAGTATTTTTTTATTATTATTATTATTTATTTATAAAGCACCATTGATTCCATGGTGCTGTACATGAGAAGGGGTTACATACAAGTTACAGATATCACTTACAGTAACAAACTAACAATGACAGACTGATACAGAGGGGCGAGGACCCTGCCCTTGCGGGCTTACATTCTGCAGGATGTATAACATTATATACGTACATGATATTATGTAAGTTTACTGCGAATTGGGATTGAGGAATATATTGCATTTTATCTGTATGCATGTATTTATGTATGTGTAACAGTATGTACACACACGTGTAACAGTATTTATGTGTAACAGTATGTATGTGCAACAGTACGTATTTATGTATGTACAGTGGGTACGGAAAGTATTCATACCCCTTTACATTTTTCATTCTTTGTTTCATTGCAGCCATTTGGTAAATTCAAAAAAGTCCTTTTTTTCTCATTAATGTACACTCTGCACCCCATCTTGACTGAAAAAACAGTAATGTAGTATTTTTGCTAATTTATTAAAAATAAAAACTGAAATATCACATGATCATAAGTATTCAGACCTTTTGCTCAGTATTGAGTAGATTGTTGCTTTCAAGCATTATTGCTTTCAACTCTATCGGTATCTATGATGCTGATACAGTTGAATGCAGGGCTGGGGGCGGTGATGGGGTCCCTGATTCACTGGCCCCATAGCGACCAAATGGTGTGCCGCTATTAGCGGCAACCCACTGACTGGTGGTCCCTGGGGGAGCGGGGACCCTAGGCAACTGCCTAGTCTGCCTGCCCCTAACGCCGGCCCTAGCTGCTGCTGTTGTTGGAGCTGCTGCTGAATCTGTTGCATAAGCAGCTTTCTTGTATCCTGATGTGCCAGCTGTTGCTGCTGCTGTGCTTTCACAAGGTACTTAATCAGTTCCTCCATGGTGTCTAACATTGCTTTCTGGCCAACTTCACCCAAGAGATGCAGGTTATGAGTGTTCCTGGAACGTTGCCCGGCTGCTCACAGAGGTAGATACAAACATTTCTTCTGCTGGTTTATTTAAATCACAGCATGAAACAAGTACAGAATTCAACAAAATAATTATGGCCTTTCTGGCAAAACCGGACAACAAAAAAGATAATGTATAGTACAGTCCTTATGCCTGTGGGATTCCACACGCTCCGAGTACAATCAACAGAGTCCAGCACAGTTGCACATAAACACTTCTCTGGAGCTCTCCAGCCCCACAGACAGAAGAAAAACTGAGTAGCAGGACATTTAACTTGCCGAACCACACCCTTGAGGAGATATGGTAAGTGGCTGTCCCATCATCTCTTACAGCTACTCACAAAAAACCCAACCCTGTCATGGCCGATTAACTCCACTCAGCACATAACATGCTGGCAAGAAACCTCTGGGTTTTCACATTAAGGAAGATAGCTATCTTCATGATACATATCTCCCCTCACTTACATTGCCAGTGACTCTGTTCCAATACTAAGCTGTCTATTTTCTGTAATAAAATGAATATTAGTGAAAAAAGCTGCCTCATCATTTATAGATGCACTTTATGGCATCTTTCTCAAGCCAGTCACAAAAGAGATGGCACATCTGATTCCATTGATGCTTGTGCTGACAAAAAATCCTAAAAGTTTGCAAATGTAATGGCTATATAAAGCAAAATTCCAGCTATAGGATATCAGCATAGTTGGATAACTAAGTGGATAACTGAGCTGTATAGAAAGAGTGTTCAGAGGTTTCGAGGTTCACATACATGTAATATTAGTCACAAGAGAGTGATTTCGTCAATGCTTCCTCAGTCACTTATACACACTTCAATAATGCGTACTATTAGGTGGTGTTTTGCACACATGACTAGTGATTACTGCTCTTGTAAAAAATGATGGGTTTAAATGCTGCGATTCCTCAATATTGCAATTTTGCAAAGAGAGTATAGCTTCAGTCATGTGGTACAGAGATGGTGCACCATAGTCTAGATTGGTTGGCAGAGAGGTCATCCTCCATTTACACTGAACCTGCATACTACACTTTTAATTAAATCATACATTTTGTTATTATCATAGCACATGCACAAACTAGTCAGATCATCAGTCTGATAGTCCAGGAGGATATGTGTGAATCAAGTCATAGAAAGTAGACCTAAGTGGCAACATGGGCTGTTTTCTGCTAGACCACTGAACCCCAATACTGTGGTTGAACCTGATCCCACCATGGACGCTCTAGTATTAGTGGTCAGCTCATCTAGGCAACAATAAGACATAGAAGGAAACTTTACCTAATCAGGTCAGGCTGTCAGATGTGTTTATTCCAAAGACATACTGATAGGGAATTTAGATTGTGAATCCCATCGGGTACAGTGATGATAATGTGTATAAACTGTAAAGTGCTGAGGAATATGTTAGCGCTATATAAAAATAAAGATTATCCAAGTTTTTAGCACTTGTATTAATTAACACATCTTTACTGCTAACTGAAATGGCAAAGATAACTCCACTCCTGTCCACTCGTGTCAATGCACTTATCTCTATGGCTTCCATCACTTTTAGACATACAGTACAGAAAAAAAGTTTGGACACACCTTCTCATTTAAAGATTATTCTGTATTCTCATGACTATGAAAATTGTACATTCACACTGAAGGCATCAAAACTATGAATTAACACATGTGGAATTACATACTTAACAAAAAAGTGTGAAACAACTGAAATTATGTCTTATATTATAGGTTCTTCAAAGTAGCCACCTTTCGCTTTGATGACTGCTTTGCACACTCTTGGCATTCTCTTGATGAAAACATTTGAAAACAGTTTGGCTGATTAGAGAACCTATAAACCTGACCTTCCTTTAAGCTAGTTGAGAATCTGGAGCATTACATTTGTTGGTTCCATTAAACTCTCAAAATGGGCAGAAAAAAAAAGAACTTTCATGTGAAACTCGACAGTCTATTCTTGTTCTTAGAAATGAAGGCTATTCCATGCGAGAAATTGACAGGAAACTGAAGATTTCTTACAATGGTGTGTACTACTCCCTTCAGAGGTGAGCACAAACAGGCTCTAACCAGAGTAGAAAGAGAAGTGGGAGACCCCGCTGCACAACTGAGCAACAAGACAAGTCCTTTAGAGACTGTAGCTTGAGAAATCGATGCCTCACAGGTCCTCAACTGGCAGCTTCATTAATTAGTACACGCAAAACGCCAGTGTCAACGTCTACAGTGAAGAGGCGACTCCGGGATGCTGGCCTTCAGGGCACAGTGGCAAAGAAAAAGCCATATCTGAAACTGGCTAATAAAAGAAAAATATTAATATGGGCAAAAGAATACAGACATTGGACAGAGGAAGATTGGAAAAAAGTGTTATGGACAGATGAATCCAAGTTTGAGGTGTTTGGATCACACAGAAGAACATTTGTGAGACGCAGAACAACTGAAAAGATGCTGGAAGAGTATCTGACGCCATCTGTCAAGCATGGTGGAGGTAATGTGATGGTCTGGGGTTGCTTTGGTGCTAGTAAAGTGGGAGATTTGTTCAAGGTAAAAGGGATATTTAATAAGGAAGCCTATCACTCCATTTTTCAAAGCCATGCCATACCCTGTGGACAGCGCTTGATTGAAGCCAATTTCATCCTACAGGACAATGACCCTAAGCACACCTCCAAATTATGCAAGAACTATTTAGGAAAGAAGCAGGCAGCTGGTATTCTATCTGTAATGGAGTGGCCAGCGCAGTCACCAGATCTCAACCCCATTGAGCTGTTGTGGGAGCAGCTTGACCGTATGGTATGCAAAAAGTGCCCATCAAGCAAAACCAACTTGTGGGAGGGGCTTCTGGAAGCATGGGGTGAAATTTCTCCAGATTACCTCAGCAAATTAACTGCTAGAATGCGAAAGGTCTGCAATGCTGTAATTGCTGCAATGGGAGCAATAGGGTCTATCACAGTGATCAAAATGAACCAATAGGAAAAATCTCCTATTGTTGTTGGGTACCGGCCAGCAGATCTAGGACTCAATTTTCTTCCAGGAAGATGACACAGAGGGCTGGGGGACGGAGCAGGAGAGGTCGCGGAAGGCAAAGGTATTGGGGGGGGGGGGGGGGGGCCTCGGGGGACCTAATTTCCTTCTTCCCTGATATTTGGTGAATTACGGCAATCACGTGACTGGGAACGGTAAAAACTGCCCTGAATTATGTTCTCCGGTGTCTCCGCTACGACACCAGAGATTTTCCGACACTGGGGGCGCTATACACTTATTTCCCAGAGCCGTTAAAAAGAGTCTCTGAGGAATAAGACCCCTTAACTGCCGCCGTTAAAAAGGTGTATCAGCAGCCGTTAAGGGGTTAATGCTAGTAACCTGCAGATTAGCCCTATATCTACAAATAAAAAGCATTTCCCAATATGACAGCTTCCCCTTAATAAAGGGATTTGTAGATTGTCAAATGCACAATTTATCTTCCAAATAAGATCAAGCTGTGAGGAAGTACAATGTTGAGGGTTTGAACAATATAAAATGATCTAATATACGAAACTGATTTTTTACTTTATTTTATTGCATACAATGAAAAAAGAAGAAATAGAACTAAAGGGTGTTAGCTTACCTTTAGCCAAGTCCAACATTACTGCCCAAATAACCATAAGTAAACAGTACAACCACAGCAATGTGTTGTCCAGGGTCCTGTAACATTAGAACCACTGGCCCTATTACTGGACAGTATATATTGTTTACACGCAGCACTTTTATCACCTACACACAAATTGACCTTAGCAGACAACTGAGTATTCTAGATTAGCTGACAAGTCTGCTCATTCAGGTTCAGCTGCCACTTCCACTATACATTACCCACTCAGCTCTTTCCAGCCAGGCACTCATCATTTCCCTTTTCAGACCTCAATGGCTTTTTGGCCACCCACAGAGTTAGCTAAAGATAGAATAAGACAAATGTGGGCACATAAGGCAGTAGAAAACATCATAAGAGCATGATACCAGGCAGCAGCTATCAGGAGAAAACATTTGTATGGTCTAGAAATCAGAGCGCATATATGGAACGCATTACGGTCAGACTAAAAGGCAACTCTTGGCTACTAACAATGAGATCTGCTGAAATATTGGATTTCATGTAACCAATGTTACTGATATTCTATTAACTTTAAAATATCTATTAAATGTAATAATACTGAAAATTATATGAAACCGAAAGATTGTGACATTACAGAAGGCAAATGAAGGACGAGATCCTAATTAGAGTTTTTCCATCCAATCACTTACTTATAATGCATCTTCTGATGCTTCTATAAGTATTTCCCAAACTCCAGTTCTTCCCGGCCCACGACACGTCATGTTTTCAGGATTTCCTCAGTATTGCACAGCTGATGGAATTATTATTAAGGTATCAGAAATCTCCACAAGTTCTCTCACTTGCGCAAAACTAAGGAAATCCTGAAAACCTGATCTGTCGGGGGCTGGGAGGACGGGGTGTGGGAAATACTGTTCTATACTAAGGGTACTGTCACACAGTCACACTTTGGACGCTACGACGGCACGATCCGTGACGTCGCAGCGTCGTATGAGTATCGCTCCAGCGTCGTAGACTGCGGTCACACGTTGCAATCACGGCGCTGGAGCGATGCCGAAGTCCCCGGGTAACCAGGGTAAACATCGGGTTACTAAGCGCAGGGCCGCGCTTAGTAACCTGATGTTTACCCTGGTTACTAGCGTAAACGTAAAAAAACCAAACAGTACATACTTACATTCCGGTGTCTGTCCCCCGGCGTTCTGCTTCTCTCCACTGTGTAAGCGCCGTAGCCGGAAAGCACAGCGGTGACGTCAGACGTCACCGCTGTACTCGCTTTCCGGCCGGCAGGCGCTCACAGTGCAGAGAAGCTGAGACGCCGGAGGACAGACACCGGAATGTGAGTATGTACTGTTTGGTTTTTTTTACTTTTACGCTGGTAACCAGGGTAAACATCGGGTTACTAAGCGCGGCCCTGCGCTTAGTTACCCGATGTTTACCCTGGTTACAAGCGAACGCATCGCTGGATCGCTGTCACACACAACGATCCAGCGATGTCAGCGGGAGATCCAGCGACGAAAGAAAGTTCCATACGATCTGCTACGACGTACGATTCTCAGCAGGATCCCTGATCGCTGCTGTGTGTCAGACACTGCGATATCGTAACGATATCGCTGGAACGTCACGGATCGTACGGTCGTAGCGATCAAACTGTGACTGTGTGACAGTACCCTAAGAGTAGAAAACACCTTGATGGCACTGTGTAAAGGCTCGTATGTTTGTGTGACAAGCTGTGGCATTTTTGTTGCTAACATTTTGGGGTATGTGTTGTTTTGATCTTTTTATTGATTTTTTTCAAATAAGATTCAGCAATTTTGTATATTTTTTTCCTTTATTAAGACATTAACTATACAGGTTCTTTAACTTTCTATTCTCAGACTTTTTTGAACAAAGGAATAGCAAATAGATATTTTTAAATTCTTTACTTTTGAACTGGAAAAAGGGGGAAGAATCAAACTTTTATCATTTTTTTAAATAAAAATGTTTTCCTTAATTGTTTAATCAACTTAAGGAACTGGAACCTGTGATCGTTTGTTGACCATCTCTTACAAAACCCAGCCTCTGATGGCAGTGACGAGGCCTTTCAGCAGACCCTCAGCTGCCCATGGTAACCCATCTGTGCATTGCAAGGTGCAGTGCTAACACTAGTTGATTATGTCAGAGGCAGCTGCTGGCTGTAGAACGCAGCCAGCACCCACTGTGTATGGAGCCAGTTAGCTTCTGACCACGCACAATACACCCGCAGTGTGACAGGCATGTACATCACAGTTCACAAAGGGTCTAACTGCCTATTACACAGGCCATTACAAACCGTACAGGGACAAATGATCGATGTTGATGACTGTTTAGTCTCCATATGTTCTGCACCTTATTGGCATTAGGCCAGCGCAACACTTGCGAGTGTGATGCAAGAAACTCGCGCGAGTCTCACACATCAATACACGGCACTGCCGCCGGCACTCGGACCGGACATGTGGCTGCATGTATTTCTATGCAGCTGAACGCTCCAGTCCCGAGTGATGGCGGCAGTGCCAGGTATTCATGTGTGAGGTTCTCGCATCACACTCGCAAGTGTGACCCCGGCCTTACAAAAAAAACGGCGCTACCGACATTATTTTTAGGCCATTCATCAGCTGTTAGTATAGTGGCTCAGTGATTAGCACTGCAGCCTTGCAGCGCTGGGGTCCAGGGTTCAAATCCCACCAAAGACAACATCTGTAAGGCATGTGGATGTTCTCCCCGTGTTTGTGTGGGTTTCCTCTGGGTTGTCTGGTTTCCTCCCACACTCCAAAGACATACTGATAGGGAATTTAGATTGTGAGCCCCATCGGGGACAGTAATGATAATGTCTGTAATGCGCTGTGGAATAAGATAGCACTATATAAGCAAAGCATAATAAATACATTTAGGGTATGTGCACACGTCAGGATTTCTTGCAGAAATTTTCCTGACAAAAAACAGACATTTCTGCCAGAAATCCGCATGCGTTTTTTTCGCGTTTTTGACAAGTTTTTTGTGCGTTTTTTTTCAAATGCATAGAATTGCAGGAAAAACGCAGAAAATCCGCAAAATTAATGAACATGCTGCTTTTTTTTACCGCAATGCGCTTTTTTCGCTGAAAAAAACGCACAATGTGCACAAAACATGCAGAATGCATTCTAAATGATAGGATGCATAATGTATGCGTTTTTATAGCGTTTTTATCGCGAAAAAAACGCAAAAAAACCTGAACGTGTGCACATGGCCTTACTGCCACGGGAACGGCCTCAGACTAGTCAACTAAGACATGAAAACTGCGTAAAGCATAGATGGATACAAAAAGTGGTTGAAGCAGCATGAATCAGACGAAAGGTTCCTTTTAAAGGGATTCAGACTGCTATAAACTGTCCATGTTCTCATGTAACAAAGCGAACTTCGGTTCTATATAATTGCTAGCTTCATCAAAGTGTGGGGTGCTTTACGCAATGCCTTGAATCCGGGAGTAGAAGTATATTTGGAAAAGCAATGTAAGATGCTAAATAAGGCTAGGGTTGCAAGGCTACTTCAGTCACTAGCTGTCACTGCCACATCACAGCACAATACAAACGAACAAGGGGCGAGACTGCAACCCTGAGGGAACTGCATCCGCGACGAGCAATTCATAAAAAGTCAAGTAGTGTCTGATTTTTTGCGACTTGCTTGTCGTGGTACCCTTGGGGTCACAATATGAAACCATTCACTTGTATCACTCTGCGATACAGCAGCAACATACACTGTGTGCAGAATTATTAGGCAAGTTGTATTTTAGAGGATTATTTTTATTATTGATCAACAACTATGTTCTCAATCAACCAAAAAGACTCATAAATGTCAAAGCTTAATATTTTTGGAAGTTGGAGTGGGTTTTTTTTTTAGACTTGGCTATCTTAGGAGGATATCTGTTTGTGCAGGTAACTATTACTGTGCAGAATTATTAGGCAACTTAATAAAGAACAAATATATTCCCATCTCACTTGTTTATTTTCACCAGGTAAACCAATATAACTGCACAAAATTTAGAAATAAACATTTCTGACATGCAAAAACAAAACCCCCCACAATTAGTGACCAATATAGCCACCTTTCTTTATGACAGTCACTAGCCTTCCATCCATAGATTCTGTCAGTTGCTTGATCTGTTTACGATCAACATTGCGTGCAGCAGCCACCACAGCCTCCCAGACACTGTTCCGAGAGGTGGACTGTTTTCCCTCCCTGTAGACCTCACATTTTATGAGGGACCACAGGTTCTCTATGGGGTTCAGATCAGCTGAACAAGGGGGCCATGTCATTATTTTGTCTTCTTTGAGACCTTTACTTGCCAGCCACGCTGTGGAGTAGTTGGAGGCATGTGATGGAGCATTGTCCTGCATGAAAATCATGCTTTTCTTGAACGATACCGACTTCTTCCTGTACCACTGCTTGAAGAAGTTGTCTTCCAGAAACTGGCAGTAGGTCTGGGAGTTGAGCTCCACTCCATCCTCAACCCGCAAAAGGTCCCACAAGTTCATCTTTGATGATACCAGCCCATACCAGTACCCCACCTCCACCTTGTTGGCGTCTGAGTCGGAGTGGAGCTCTCTGCCCTTTACTGATCCAGCCTCTGGCCCATCAAGAGTCTCTCTCATTTCATCAGTCCATAAAACCTTTAAAAAGTCAGCCTTAAGATATTTCTTGGCCCAGTCTTGACGTTTTATCTTATGTTTCTTGTTCAAAGGTGGTCGTTTTTCAGCCTTCCTTACCTTGGCCATGTCCCTGAGTATCACACACCTTGTGCTTTTTGTTACTCCAGTAACGATGCAGCTCGGAAATAAGGCAAAACTGGTGGCAAATAGCATCTTGGCAGCTTCATGCTTGATTTTCCTCAATTCATGGGCAGTTGTTTTGCGCCTTTTTTGCCCAACACACTTCTTGCGACCCTGTTGGCTATTTGCCATGAAAAGCTTGATTGTTCAGTGATCACGCTTCAAAAGTTTGGCAACTTCAAGACTGCTGCATTCCTCTGCAAGACATCTCACAATTTTGGACTTTTCAGAGCCAGTCAAATCTCTCTTCTAACCCATTTTGCCAAAGGAAAGGAAGTTGCCTAATAATTAAGCACACCTTATATAGGGTTTTGATGTCATTAGACAACACCCCTCCTCATTACAGAGATGCACATCACCTGATTTACTTAATTGGTAGTTGGCTCTCAAGCCTGAACAGCTTGTAGTAGGACAACATGTATAAAAAGTATCATGTGATCAAACTACAACTTGCCTAATAATTCTGCACACAGTGTATAGTGAACTTTGGTCATGCGACAGGTGTTGTAGTTGATGTCACCATACAGACCTAGTCTAATTTGCTGTCTACCACTTTAGGAATACACGCCGCCTGAGGAAGCGGTGAATACACGAACGCGAAACGCGCGTTGGGGTAGCAATCCAGGTTCCAGACGGGTCATCACAGATGGGTAATTAACCCTTTTATTTCTGTATTTGTCCTTTAAGTGTTGCAGGGTGTTTACTTATGATGCGCTATATGGTTAGTGCGATTGCATTATCGCAATATGTACTCTAGCTGATATGCATCAATCTCTATTGCACATATGCAGAGACTGGTAACATTCACGACCGCAACACATTATTTATTACTATCCCGTTCTGTGAACCTGTAGCACTAGGTGCACTGTTGGATATAGTCACTTGTCACTATTTATAATATGATTTTGTACTATATGTGATAAATCTTTTTAGGTGGAAATTGAAGTTTTCAATAAATATATTCTAAGGTTACTTGTATGGCTATTTTTTGACTCTTATCTCTCCAATATTAGCTACCTGTTGAGTCGCCATGTGTATTTAATGAACCGACGTCTATATCTGTATACACTTCAGGAATACTGTTGAATGCTAAAGGCTCATTCAGACATCCGTGCAGAGATAGGACCATATTGCACAGCCTGGCTGCAGATGTCTTGAGCATGACAGCTTCACAGAAGTATATGAAGCCGTCACAGAAAGGATGGGAGACCCGCGGCTAGTCCGTGCTTCAGCATTCCATTCTTGGACTGATTGTTACGGAAGTCTACATGAGCCTGTAGCAGAGGCGTATCTGGGGGGGCAGCTGGGGCATGTGCCCCAGGTGCAGCCAGCAGGGGGGCGCAGTCAGGCCGCCTAATACAGCAGTCCGCAGTGTCTCCCGCAGCGGCTGCATTCTGCCGTCCCCGGACTGAGAGTCAGCTGATCTCTGTGCAGACTGTCAAGCTGACAGCCGGCACAGAGAAGTTGCAGTGTGCTCGTGCTTCCTCTCACACAGACAGCAGCGCCACTGGATGACGTAATCATTCAGCGGCCGGCTGTGTCAGAGAGAGGAAGCTGACAAGCAATGGTGATGCTGCAGCAGATCGGTGAGTGATTGTGTGTGTGTGTATAGCGCTGCGGGGGAATGTGCAGAGGTGAATGGTGCTGTGTGCAATGATGGGGCAGATGATGAGAAGGCAATGATGGGGTTAGAAAATGATGGATATGGTGGAAAGGGCAACAATGGGGATGGTGGGGGAGGAGGAAATGATGAAGGTGGTGGAGTGGGCAATGATGGGGTGGGGGAGAAAGCAATGATGGTGGTAATGGAAAAGACAATGATGGGAGTGGTGGGGAAGGATGCAATGAATGGGGTGGTGGAGAAGGCTGTGATGGAGGTGGTGGAAAGGGCAATGAAGAGGGTGATGGAGAGGGCAATGATGGGGTGGTGGGGGGAAAGCAATGATGGAGGTGGTGGAAAGAACAACGATGGAGTAGTGGGGGAGAATGCAATGATGGTGGTGGACTGGACAATAATGGGGGTGGGGGGAGGAAATGATGGAGGAAGTGGAATGGGCAATGATGGGAGTGGTGGGGGAAAAGACAATGATGGAGGTGTGATATGGGCAATAATAGGAGTGGTGGAGGAAAAGAATGATGGGGTGATGGGGGAGGAGGAAATGATGGAGGTGGTGGAGTGGGCAATGATATGGGGTGGTGGGGGAGAAAGTAATGATAGTGGTGGTGAAGAGGGCAATGATGGGGTGGGGAGAGGACAATAATGGGATGCGGGGGGAGGAGGACAATGAGGGGTGTGGGGGATTGAGATGGGAGGAAGGGGGCTTATAATGGACTTAGGAACAGGGGGAGGTGGAGGAAGACATTATTATTGCTTATTATGTCTAACATAGTCCCTTATATATAATATAGTATAGAGTGTACGTACTTATGTATAGCGCCACCATTAGTTACAGTTTCCTTTTTTATTATGTATTACACTGTCCCTTATTACATACCATCCTCTCTAGTTATATATGATGCCCTCCCTAATTATATAGCTTCATCTGCTGTTTTGTACTGGTGTGTCTCTTACATAGTGCATTGTTATTTTTGTTATTCACAGTGCCCTCTTTAATTACATAGTCCCCTCTCTTTTTAGATATAAAATGACTGCTGATGGAGGAGCCGGTGACCAGATGACCAGTCCATCAGCTCCTCCATTAGAAAAGTAGCTTTCCCATGCTCCATCAGCCATCATTGTATTATACAGCTAACAAGACAGGACGGTATGTAATAAAAAACAGGGCTCTATATAATCCAATATGAAAGGGACGGTACTGTACATAACAAGAGATGGCACTGTATAATAATGGACGGCAACATACATAATAAAGGAGACTATGTAATATATATACATGTATGGGTATATAAAGTCGCCACCCCTGCTGCTGGGTCAGAGCGACGCTCTCAGTGTGATCAGATCATGTGATGGTGGTAAGTGCTCCAGTGGAGCAGAAGACGCCGAAAAATAAGTGCAGGGGGGGGGGGGGGGCTTTATTAGTGTTGGGAGAATTTGAGTGGGGATGGGGGGCTTTATTATGTGTGGGGAGAATTAGAGTGAGGATGGGGGTGTTTAATGTGTTTGGGGAGAACTGGAGTGGTGATGGGGGGGATTTATTGTGTGGGGAGAATTGGAGTGGGGATGGGGGTGTTTAATGTGTGGGGGGAGATTTGGAGTGGGGATTGGTGATTTAATGTGTGGGGAGATTTGGAGTGGAGATGGGGTTATTTATTGTGTGTGTGAAAATTTGTAGTGGGGATGGGGCACTTTAATGTGTGGGGGAGAATTGAGAACACAAAATGAAGATCAAAGAGGGAGATGGGGGCATGTACAGTATGAGGAAACAGTGAAGGGGAATGGGGGCATGTATAAGGAAACAGTACGGGGGAATGGGGAGCATGTATGAGGAAACAGTATGGGATAATGGGGGGCATGTACGAGGAAACAGTATGGGGAATGAGGGCATGTATGAGCAAACAGTACTAGGGACTGAGGAACATGTATGAGGAAACTGTATGGGGGTATATTTGTCAAAACAGTATGGGGGATGGGTGCAGACAGTATGGGGAGCAAAAGGGGGAATGTATGCGGACACAGTAAGAGTAGCGATGTGAAAAATGTATGTAGACAGTACGGGGAGTGAGGGTGATGGGATGTGTGCACAGCATGGGGAGTCAGGTGAGCAGGCAGTATAGAAAGTGAGGGGGTAAATATATGAGCAGACAGTATGGTGAACAGGGGGGGGATGTGGGAGGAGACAGTATGAGGATTGAGGGGAATAGTGCGAGGAGACAGTATGGGGGACAAAAATGAGTGGGCACAGAATAGAAACTGAGTAGTGGGGTCATAGCATGGAGGGACAGTTTAAGGGCGCAGCCAGGAGGGGACAGTATACCGAGGACGGGGAGTGTGATGAGAGGGTAAAGTATAAATACTGGGCCCTATAGGGGGGACACAGTATGAGAGGGCAGTGTGAAGAGGGGGCTGGTATGGAAAGGAGGGGTCAGTGTAAAGAGCATGTCATAGGTCATATTTTGTGCAGACAATATAGTGAGGGGCATTTTTTTATTCAGGAGCATTATAATGACACTTCTATCTTTAAGCGCATCACGTGGAGATTTTCTGCAAAAGAGCGGAGAAGATGGAAGTCTGCAGAGACGGCTGTGGATGAGAAAACTCATCATGGGGGCTGGACAAGATGAAGAAATGAAGGAGACTCCAGAGACGTCACCTATAAGGTATCTGGATGTAAATGTTATTTCTGATACTAACTAATTCTCAAGTTTTTATTTATGTTCGGAGCATTAAAGGGGATGTCCAGGTTTGTAATGAATTTGCAGTCATTCTTTGTGACTGCAGACTGCTGAATTCTCACAGTGCGCACTGCACGCTGTCAGGATTCTCTCGTGCTGGCGATTTGCATACATGCAGTCATGCACTGATTAGACGTGTGGCCTCCGTCAATGAGAATGAATTGAGTAAGGCTGGGTACGTCTAGTCGGAATGTGGTCAGAAGTATACAAATCGCATGCTTGTGCTGACATTACTGTCCATCGGCAAGGGAGAATCCTAAAAGTGTGCAGTGCATTAGTTGTGAGAATTCAGAAGCTGCGATGTCAGGATTCAGCTCTGCAGGTTCCAGTAGTCGTCACATGGACGCTTTCATACGTGACAACGAGCTTCTCTTCTGCTTCTCTCAGTTTTTCACTGAACATTGAGAGCATTAAGAAGAGGAGCTCTTGGGTACATGACTAAGTGTGCAAATTGCATATGTCCTTGGTGGGGGGGGGTGTGCACTTGCCTAGATACCCCTCTGGCCTGTAGACTACACAGTTTAGTGGCACTGGCCCAGAAAAACCCATAGCTTCACGAGGCTGTTACGATGAGCAATTATTCCTCATTATGACAGGCTTTTGTAGGCACACACATGCCTTCCAGCCATTTAGATATCATCATAGAATGTTTTCTTTTAGAATGAGCTACATTAATTTTCTAGTCTTTTCTGCTAGCCAAGTAATCCCTATTCCAGTGTGTGATCAAGTACTGCACAAGTGAGCCACGCCACCTAACTACATAGCATAGTTCAGCTTTATAGTCAAGGACTTCAGCTTTTAATAAATGTGACCTTTGCAGCTTTTACCTCTAAATCAAGATTTAACTCAGCTGTTATAATAGCGGTTTAAGAGCAGAGCTGTAGATGCCTTGACAACTATTGTTCTTTTCCATATTAAATGACTCATAAATGAGAAAAGGATTTATGAATAGGTTTTAAAAAGGTAATCTAACCACAATATATCTCTACTGTTCAGCATAAGATAGATAGATACATACATACATACATAGATACCTAGATAGATAGATATGGGATACAAATACAAAAAGAGTTAAGAGCAGCACAAAGAAAAAACAAAAAACAAAATTAGGGTGCAACCCCCCCCCCCCCCCCAGGCATGTACCAAACCTTGTCATAAGAGTCCAAAAATTAGAGGCAGCACACCATTATTGATTGAAGTTTTAAAGGTGCTAAATTTTAATAGCCCATTGAGGGGATAGACAGATATGGGATAGATAGAGAGATAGATAAATAGATAGATAGGCAACAGACAGACATCCAGGCAGACAGAATTGCTATTCAAGCATTGACATGCTATGCGTGACTTAATTTCAGGGCATATCCTCATAAACTATTGATAGAGATATCAAATGAAGAAAATAAAATAAATAATGAATTGAACAATTAAATATTTTGAAAACACTGACCATGCCTTCTCGCTACTCATTAAATGAATAATTTCATGACAAGGTCGAGCTTAACGTTACATTTCAAGCGTTAATGTGACAAAAACATGGTGTGTAACCACACTGACAGAAGCTCTTCATCTTGGTAACTGGTTGCTATATGTAATCTATAGATGATATCAAAAGTTTCAGATTATTTGTAACTAAATATCAAACACCACAGCAGGGATTATGCAGACACTGAATATTTTTTAAAAACATGTAACAATACTACATGTTGTAGACACCAAAAAAAGGTAATAAACATACATTTTAGGAAAAATAGGTACACACTCAAAGTATTAACTTCACTTTCCACATTTATTTAGCTACATTTTTGCTAACCTTTCATTTCCAGTCACTTTCTAACAACATATTACTTTTAAATTAAAGAATCACGCAAGTTATTTGATGCTGAGGTTTCTACATATTTCACAGTTGGCCAAACAATTTTATCATACTGTAATGATTAGATATTTCTTATTAAACCACCACGTCACTCATCATTACTTTGTCTTTGTTTTCATTAATTAGAATTGCTCTAAAGCAATAGAAAAAAAATCAATAGTAAAACAATCCCTGGAGTGAGAGCGGCACAGCTCCCGTAGCTTCCATTTAAAGTAGGAAATTCCTCAAAAGAATCCTTGTGATTATAGCTTGGCTTCTTGCCCACTGCATGCAGAGACAGCCTATTCTACTACAGTAGCCCTATTAACAAAATAATCTTGCTTTATGTTGTGTTTATGAAGGAGCACATTCCGAGAATTCTATATCCCCATCTGTGCTTGTAACTACTTTGGGAAATCTACCCCAAATATGAATACCCTCTCTGACATAGCAAACTACCGGGACCAAAACAAAGAAGTCTTCAAGTATGGTACATAAGGAATTGGAGTTGTTCCATGCAAATACTAATAACTCAGTTTTTCTGTGCTCAAAGAAGGATTCATTTCCTTTATGTAATCCTGCATCTGCTTGCGCATTTGATTACGACTGGTTGCAAAAAAAAATATTTAAAGCTTTGCCATCAACAAATGCATTTTGCAATGTCAAGTTAGTTGGCATCACCTCTTGATATTTAGAAATCTATACAAAAATCCTTATTGAATAGGTATTCAATAGAAATAGAATATTGATATTGAGGGGATAATGGAGACATGTCTGGACGAGATCTTGGACCAGCCTGTTAATTTACCGTATATACTCGAGTATAAGCAGACCCGAGTCCTAATTTTGCCACGGAAAACTGGATAAGCTTATTGACTTGAGTATAAGCCTGGTATGTATTGTCCCTTCATCCCTGTCCTGCTATGTGTGGCTCCCACCGTTGTATGCATGGCCCCCCCGGTCCCCTGTTGTATGCATGGCTCCCCCCTGTCCCATCATGTATGCATGGCTCGGCTCCCCCGTCCCATCCTTGTGTGCAGGGCTTGGTTCCCCCCCGTCCTACTCACCCTCCTCGCGCTGTTGCTGCCTGTCCCTGCATCTCCGTTGTCCTGATGCAGCAGCTCTTCCTGTGCTGAGCGGTCACGTGGTACTGCTCATTAAAGTAATGAATATGCACTCCACGCCTATGGGAGTGGAGAGGCGTGCATATTCATTACCTTAATGAGCAGTACCACAGGAAGTGCTGCAGCACTGGGACAATGGAGATGCAGGGACGTTCAGCAACAGCGCGAGGAGGGTGAGTATGATGTCACGGACGCCGGCTCCTGCCGCTGCTCCACAGCTCTCCTCCCCCGCTGGCTTTCTGGACAGTGACTCGTGTATAAGCCGAGGGGGGCATTTTCAGCACAAAAAAATGTGCTGAAAATCTAGGCTTAAAATCTTCCCTAAAATCTATTCTACATAATATATGTAAGACCAATGGAAATGTAGAATACCTATTGAAGCAGATAAGGGCAGAGAGAAACAATAATGAAATACTAATAGGGGTTTGTAATAAGTCTCCAATATAATGGAAGTGTCAGAAAAAATCCTCATAAAACAAATCAGGGAGAAGTAATTATTATGGTGAACTTCAACTACTGTGAAATAAATTGGGGAGCAGAAACCTGCAGGTCCAGCAATGGAAACAGGGTTTGACAATAACAAAAGGCAATTACCTCTCACGATTGGTGCAGGAGCCAACAAGAAGGGGGCGCTTCTAGATCTAATTTCAGCCAGTAAGTAAGTCATTTGGGTAACAGTGATCACAGAGTAGTAAGTTTTCATGTATCCTTTAATAAAATATTTCGTAACAGAGCTACAAAAACACTAAACTATAGGAAAAGCTAATTTCCGTTAACTAAAGAGATGATCTTTGAGTCATCAAATGAAACAAAGTCCTTAAAAATATAAGTACACAAAGCAAAAGTGAGACTATTATAAGCAACCCGAATAGGACCTGTGCAGGACATATACCCTATGGGAATAAACAAGTTAGAAATAGGAGGAAACCACTAAGGCTAAATAGAGCAGTGAGGGTCACAATAAATGACAAATAGAAAGCGTTTAGAAAACTAAAGCAAGAGGGTAGTGACGAGACATTAAATAATTATAGGAGAATTAAGTGTTTAAAAAAAAAACATCAATTTGAGTCCGCATAGAATGAGAAAAGTAAAAGAAATAAAAAAATATTCTCCATACAAAATGCCATCTGAGCACTGCATGCGACTAGCTTATCCATACCGGAGGCATCTTGAAGCTGGACAACGTGTTCAATACTTATTTCACCCACTGTATAAGAATTGCTTTAAAAAAATGCTTAAAGATAACACTAATATATTATGGAATTATTGGTATTTCCTTCCCTGTAATATTTTTTCTAGTTGATTGACTAGGAACAGTCTGAATATATAATGTGGGCTACAAAGACAAATTATATATTTTGGTAATGCGCTGAAGGGGCAAATTTTGGGTGTTTGTCTTCACTATTGCTGTTCTTTTGGAGATTCATAACTTTAAGGTTGAAAGAAGTCCAATGAGTTCAACCAATAACCTAACACGTTGATCCAAAGGAAGGCAAAAACCCCATGAGACAAATGTTATTTTTCTTTTATTGAGTGAAAAATTCCTTCTCCACTCCACTTATGACAATCAGACCAATTCCAGGGATCAAGGTCTCATCACAGAATTTAGTACCCATGACCTACATTATATTATTCCAGAAAGACAAGCATGCCCTTCTTGAATCTTTTTAGTGAATCAACCATTACAACAGTGATTTATCTTTATTTTGCAAAGGCATTTGATACTGTACCACATAACAGCTTTATACTTGAAGCTCAAGACGCAAGAACTGGGGGAAACTATATGCAGATGGGTAAGGAATTGGCTAAATGACACGAAACAAAGTCGTCATAAATGGTATACTCTCTAAATGGGATATAGTCAGCAGTGGGAACTAGGGATCTATGATAGGACCGATTATTTTTAACCTCTTTATTAATGACCTTGTGGATGGGATGGAAAGTAAAGTGTCAGTCTTTGTTGACGACACCAAACTATGTAGGATATTAAAATCTGACTTTGACATTAAAATATTGCAAAACGATCTGGATAAGATGACTGAATGGGCAAACACTTGGCAAATGAGATTTAATGTAGATAAATGTAGAGTAATGCAACTAGGACAGAGTAATCCTATTGCTGCATATACAGTAAATGGGAGTATATTTGGGACTACAGAACAGGAGAAGGACTTGGGTATTCTGGTTACAAGTAAGCTGAGCAGCAGTACTCAATGTCAAGCAGAAGCCGCAAAAGCAGACAAAATTTTAGGATGTATAAAAGAGATAAAATCCAACAATCCCAGTGTATTACCCCATTATACATCGCTTGTGAGCCCACATCTAGATTATGGGATTTAATTTTGGGCTCCACATTTTAAAAAGGATGTTCAGAAGTTAGAGTCAGTTAAAAGACAGACAACTAGATTATTACCAGGGATGGAAGGCCTCTCATATGAAGAGAGGTTGGAAAAGTTGGGATTGTTTAGCTTAGCAAAAAGATGCCTCAGATGAGATCTAATTCACATATATGTGTGGTCAGTACAAATAATTTGCACGTGACTTATTCCTTCCAAAGACCATACTAAGAACTAGGGGGCACTCATTACTGGTGGAAGAAAGGCGATTCCGGCAGCTAAACAGGAAAGGGTTCTTAATATCAGACTGTGGAATGCCGACCACAAGAGGTAGTAATGGCAATCACTATAACAGCTTTTAGAAAAGGGCTGATTTCCTCAATAAACATAGCATTGTTGGTTGTAGTTAAATCAGTGACAAAATGTACAATTGGTGGAAAAAGGTTGAACTTGATGGACCTAGGTCTTTTTTCAACCATGCAACATCATGTGGCAGTTCCGTAATCTCACTGGTCACACAAATCGCTACATGATTTTACATTCTTTCCTCTAGATCAGGGAGGTCAAGCTCAAGCACACAGCCAAAATTAAAAGCTTAGACAAAGTCGCGTGCCAACTTTGATATTTATTGAAAAAAAGTTCTACTATTGAGGACGTTTTTCCTCATCATCCATTAGAACTTTTTCATATCTAAACAAATTTAAAGGTGTTGTCCCACAAACAAAGTACATTTTAATGAATAGTTCTTAGAATTAAATATTGGAATAATAAAATATACTAGCTGAAGAGCCCAGCGTTGCCCGGGCATAGTAACTAACTGTGGTTAGTTATAACAAATTACAATGATTATATTGCACATAAAAACATTTCACATCATATATTCAACACTACAGATTTGCAACACAAATTAACTAAATGATTACCAAAGTATTGATAGTATTTTATTTACACTCCTCTTCCATATACAATTCGAAACACTTGATCCCGAGAGAAATTGCACTAATTGCAATAAAGCGGATCATATACACAGCCTACTTCTTCTGCAGCACCACACTTTTCCCCTTTAGACCTCGTTCACATGTTATTTGGTCATTATTTTTACCTCAGTATTTGTAAGCTAAAACTTGGAGAAAAACAATCGGAGGAAGGTATACTAGAAACACGTCACCACTTCTGTATTTTACTCCTGGTTTCGGCTTATAAATACTGAGGTAAAATACTGACCTAATACTGAATGTGTGAATGTGGCCTTATACACAGCCTACACCTGCAGAGCTTCACTCTTCTCTATACACAGCCTCATACTGCAGCAGCACCTCACTGTTCTCATTTTCCCATCACGCCTCTCATTTCCCCCTCACACCTCTCATTTTCCCCTCACTCCACTATTTTCTCCTCACTCCACTACTTTAAATATGTAATAACAAAATATAAAAAACCTTGAATAATACAGATAATAAAGTAAATTGTCTCTTCATCTTCATTCAGCTTTAAGTCTCCTCATCTCAGCATGCTTAGCATGTCAAACCTCCGCAAGGAGAAATGATACTTCTAGGAGATAACAAATTATGATGCAAACAAAAGTGCCCTCAAACACAGTATGATACCTCACAGTGAATCCCCTCCATCCACATGGTATGATGATCCTACTGTAACCCTCCTTCCTTACTCCACCTTAATTCTTGAGGGGAGCACCTGGCCATGACTGGTTTATGGTGAAATGATGTTCTTTTCCCTTCCAGATTATGGCCTCAACTGTGTTCACCCGAAGCTACAGTAGTTTAGAAATTCTTCTGTAACCAGTGCCATCAGTATGCTTTGCAACAATAAGGTTTTGAAAGTCTTGAGACAGCTCACTGGTTTTACCCATCATGAGATGTTTCTTGTGTGGCACCTTGGTAATGATACACCTTTTTATAGGCCATCAGTCGAACGAGATAATATTTTTCACTAAGTGTCAGGATTGGTTTCTAATTACTGATAAATTTTAGATGGTGTCATTACTTTCCATGGCTTTTTGCACCTCTTTCTTCATGTGTTCCCTGAGTCATTTCTCATTATTACACAATTTATGGACATCTATGGTTTGATTTCTTTGCCTGCGTGGATTGGATGGATTGTTACTGACATCTGTCAATGGAATCTTTCGAAATATATTTACTTAGAAAATTGGTGACATGTTGAATACTTATTTCACCCTCTGTATGTAGTTTATGAATTTATGTACCGTAATTAGATATTACACATTAATCATAAACTGTTTCCTATTAAAGAGGATAATTAACCAAAATACCACGTGGACCCCAACATTTTGTAGTAATAACATGGTCATTCAAACATATATAGAATATGACATATTCTGATTTACAATATATACAAAACACAAATCAGGGGATCTATAATACACTGACGACAAACATTTCGATTCCAATTACCTAAGAAAATGCACAGTGGCAATACACAAGAACAATATTTTAAACAAAGTGAACAATTCTAAGGTGGGAAACATCTTAACATTTGAGGCCTCTTACTAATAGTTTTTAATTAAAAAAGAAAGGAAAGTCTTTTGGGTTGGCCACATCTTTATGTCTATGACCATCTTTAATCATTAACATTATCATCCACTGTAGGTGGATTCGATATGCTATAATTTCACCTATCTATAATGTATTATGGGGCACTTAGTTTGAACAACTTTTCATTTTACGATATTCATGTTGTTCTATACTGATTTATGACCAGCGCTCAAGACATATTTTTCATTCCACAGAAATCCTTATAACATTTAATAAAAAATATGCCAGGGGCACAAGGCAATACACATTGTAATAGTTTAAACAGCCATATAAAGCCTTCTTAATCTTGCTTTATTCCACTGAAAATCGTATTATTTTACTTCTGTAATTTGGCAAGTTATGAGTGTATCTATCTTGCTCTCAATATAAAGGAGGTCATACACATTTCTGCTGATGGTAGATGAATAATAATTATTAAGTTGCAATATGTCTCTCTCGCCAAGCTGCGATATAATGGATTACACAGAGGTACAGGCAGGGCTGCCAGCAGCTGTCTGATATTGCATGATGGAATATCCAAAAATCTACATTCAGTACTGCAGAAAAATAGTAATAAATCAATGTGGTTAATATAAACCATCACCTTTACAGTAAGAGGCTGCATTCTTGTATCACGGCTATACTATGCATTATTTAATTGCACTACATTACCCTGCGGGGGTGGATGCTGGAAAATGATCATGATTGAGAGACCCTGAAGCTGTTTACTTTTCATGAAGAAGGAGTCTTTGTATTCTGTGCTTTCATGAAGAGATGCAATACTTGTTTTGGTTATGGCTATGCTCCTTTCATGGCTGGGGTTCTACAGAGCACATACCTATGGTTTTGTGTAGGAAGCCTTTCTGGCAGTGATAGTGTTAAGCCGCCAGCGCATTCCGCACAGGATTTGCTTTTTGATTATAGGATCACTATGTTATTGTATTTGAGGGCAAATGATTAGCTAAGAGTCACTTTGAGGATAGCGCAGCGCTCATTATGAAATGCACACATCATCTGCCAGGTGCGGCACAATTGCTAGGTGCACTGTTAATAATACGATTACTGTACATGCTTGAAATGGCTTTTTTTTTATTTTTTCCTTTATTCCTCTAGATATTTTAAACCTCTACTGCTTCTGTGCTCTCCCTTTTCTTTCCCGTAAATAATTAAATTAACTTGTGATCAAAGAGAGCTATTCATTAAGCCGAATGGAGATGATGGGATTAATAGATGTGTGTATACAAAGGGGCAGATGTATGAATACTGTTGTATGGAAAAGTGTGGAAATGGTCATTAATCTGAACGATTTCTGTGGTTTATATAGTACATTTTTCACATCTTATGATCAATGTGTCTAATAGTAAGAAATCTTCTAAAACAGAAGAAGAAACTAGTTCCATTCTCTAGTTTTTACTGAAGACCAGGAGCCAAGGTTGGTAACATTGGGCAATCGGTCTGATTTTATGTATGTATGAAGCTCCAATACTATAAAACTATACATGTAATGTCAGATTATTGGGTTAATTCTAGTGCTATGTTTAAAGGTACAAGGCATTAAATATATTAAACATTATGCTTAAATGGATATTCTCATGATATTAACTTTAGTTAGTTGGACAGCACGATAATAAGCAAGTTTGCAATTTACTTGTTTTTTCTATCTGCTTTCAAAGAGAGTTTTTATCTTACATAGTGTACAGCTTTTTCCAAAGACAAGACAGACAAGAGCTCACACAATGTGTATTGCACACTGTTTAGTAGCCGGAGCTAAACAATACACTTTATCTCCAATTCAGCTGGTTGCTGGGGGTGCTAGGTGTTGGTCACCAATATGTTAGTCCCAGGAAACTTCTTTAAAGGGAGAGTCCAGTAAATTTATCTTGATGGACTATCTTTAGCATACATTTTCAATATCTAATTAGGCAGCTTTTCCTGATGCTGGCTGGATGTGATCAGTTGTGCAGAAGAACAGCACATCTCCGTCAATTGTACAGAGGCCACAGCGGAGTAGCAGAAACCCACTTTTATTCAATGAAATAGGGGCATATGTGCAGTACACACTGTGGCCACTATACAGTTGATGGAACTGTACAGCTCCGCATCTGATCATATCTGGCTGTCAGTAACCAGGAACAGCTGATCGGTGGAGGTGCTGGAGGTTGCACATCAACCAATCCGATACCGATTACCTATTCTAAGGATATGCTATAAATATAAAAGCACTAAGTTAACAACTAGTTGTACAGTAATGTGAAATAATCAATATTTAGAACTTTATAAGCTTATACGGATGATAGTTTGGGCATCATATTTATCTTATTACAAAAAACACCTACGTAACATTTTATTTCATGGAACTGGGGATATTTGGATAAAACAGATGCTCTCTCAGCTGTGATCTTGTATCAATGCTGTATGATACATAATCATGTTAGTCAACCAAGACTTTTCCTGTGTTTTCATTCTGAAAAAATGAATCTTAGCCACAATTCAAACCACTTGGACATTTCTTGGCCATCTGCCTCGCATCCCTCATCTCTCAAATTACATCTCGTGTCGGCCAAGACTCAGTCACCATAAGAAGGCTTTCCTCAGGAGAAAGACATGCAAGTACTTTGATTGTAACATCATGTTATCAGGCTGATACCAGAGGACAACAATGGAGTCATCAGGAGCTGCCAAGATTATGGATAATGAAGTGGTACATCTCATTATGGAATTGTGCTGGTATCAAAGGCTATTGACAACCAAAAACTTAGTTTAACTTATATTAGATTAATATACAGTATCCTGCATAAAAAATGGCAATGGACTATAAAACGAATTTCCACGCAAGAGTGATAAAATAATGTAGAACAATATATTCATAAACATTTTATGTTGATTAAAGGGAACCTGTCACCCCCAAAATGGAAAGTGAGCTAAGCCCACCAGCATCAGGGGCTTATCTACAGCATTCTGTAATGCTGTAGATAAGCCCCCGATGTATCCTGAAAGATGAGAAAAAGAGGTTAGATTATACTCCCCCAGGGGCGGACCGCTGTGGTCCGATCCGATGGGCGAGTCCGGGGCCTCCCATCTTCTTATGATGACGTTCTCTTCTTGTATTCACGCTGCGGCTACGGCGCTGGCGTACTTTGTCTGCCCTGTTGAGGGCAGAGCAAAGCACTGCAGTGTGCAGGCGCCGGGAAAGGACAGAGAGGCCCGGCACCTGCGCACTACAGTACTTTGCTCTGCCCTCAACAGAGCAGACAAAGTACGCCTGCACCGAAGCTGCAGTGTGAAGACAAGAAGAGGACATCATCTTATGAAGATGGGAGGCCCCGGACTAGACCATGACGCCCATCGGACTAGACCATGACGCCCATCGGACCAGACCGCAGCGGGAACGCCTCTGGGTGAGTATAATATAACCTCTTTTTCTCATCTTTCAGGATACATCGGGGGCTTATCTACGGCATTCCAGAATGCTGTAGATAAGCCCCTGATGCCGGTGGGCTTAGCTCAACTTCCATTTTGGGGGTGACAGGTTCCCTTTAAATAAATGAATGGCCACATTACACTGGTCAACACAAAAAAAATCATCAGCAAATGTAATATGTCTGTTTTATGGAGATTTATGTGCTGATTCCAAAAGTATGCTTAGAAGTATTTTTGTTATTACGTTATTTCTGCATTTTCAATGTATGTGGTTTTTCCTATGTTATTCCCATTTCTTTGGTTGTCTTACTTCATTGTGAATTTTCTTACAGGGACAATATCAGTAAAGGTTTTAGTGAGTTTTATGGGAAGGAGTATTGACACTGCAGTCAACCAATGACTGCTCCTCAGAAAGTCACATGTTATGGAGAGAAGCTAACATAAGATTTGAGTCAGTGAAAAAAGAATGGTGATAGCAGCAAGAACTGATATGTGAGATCCTGACAGGAGACAGGCCTCTACAGGGATCTGAGCGCTGCCACAGGAAGAAAGCAGGAAACGCAGCGGAAAGCCGCCATTGTGAGAGGATTTTCACTGCATTTCTGCAAGTCGCTTCAGAGGGAAGAAAACAGCTCAGCCACTGAGGTGTAACTGAGTGAGGGTCTCCACAGACCGAGAACCTGAAAGCACCCAATATCACACTGAAAAACTGCCTGTCTGCAAATGTTCATCTGTAAGGAATAGGCTGACCCGTTTACCTCACAACTGTATATAGTTATCTACCAGGTTAACTCCAGTAAAATCAGTTCTAAATACAAGCTGCCTCTGTCATCTCTGGGAAAGATCTACATATAGTCGGTCGGCTCATCGCATTTCTTTTTTAGTTTGTCACCACCAGTTCCTGTACCACCGTTGTCTGGATTGGATGAAAATGAAGTGGAATATGAAGACTATGGAGCTGAAGCTACTGGCGAAGTCATGGAATCCAAGTCAAGATGAATATGTACCTGATGGAGCAGCCAAATCGCTTTACTCAACATGAATTAACCCCTTTCTGCCAGCTGACGGAATAGTACGTCAGCTGGCAGATCCCCTGCTTTAAGGTGGGCTCCGGCGGTGAACCCACCTCAAAGCCGCGACATGTCAGCTGTTTTGTACAGCTGACATGTGCGCGCAATGAGCGCGAGCGGAATCGCGATCCGCTCGCGCCCATTAACTAGTTAAATACCGCTGTCAAGTACTGACAGCGGCATTTAACTAGCGCTCCCGGCCGCGCGGCCGGTGCTCCTCGCACTGCTGACCCCCGTCACATGATCGGGGGTCAGCGGTGCATTGCCATAACAACCAAAGGTCTCCTTGAGACCTCTATGGTTGTTGATGGCCGATTGCTTTGAGCGCCACCCTGTTGTCGGCGCTCAAAGTACACCTTACTTTCTGCTACATAGAGGTGATCTGTATGTCACCTCTATGTAGCAGAGCCGATCGAGTAGTGCATGCTTCTAGCCTCCTATGGAGGCTATTGAAGCATGCCAAAATTAAAAAAAAAAGTGTTTAAAAATATAAAAAAAATAAAAAATATATAAAAGTTCAAATCACCCCCCTTTCGCCCCAATCAAAATAAAACAATTAAAAAAAAATTAAACATACACATATTTGCTATTGCCGCGTTCAGAATCGCCCGATCTATCAATAAAACAAAGGATTAACCTGACCGCTGAATGGCGTAGTGAGAAAAAAAATCAAACCGCCAAAATTATGTTTTTTTGGTCGCCGCGATATTGCATTAAAATGCAATAACGGGCGATCAAAAGAATGTATCTACACCAAAATGGTATCATTAAAAATGCCAGCTCGGCACGCAAAAAATAAGCCCTCACCCGACCCCAGATCATGAAAATTGGAGACGCTACGGGTATCGGAAAATCGCGCAATATTTTTTTTTTCTTTTGCAAACTTTGGAATTTGTTTTGACCACTTAGATAAAAAATAACCTAGACATGTTAGGTGTCTATGAACTCATAATGACCTGGAGAATCATAATGGCTGGTTAGTTTTAGCATTTAGTGAATCTAGCAAAAAAGCCAAACAAAAAACAAGTGTACGATTGCACTTTTTTTGCAATTTCATCACACTTGGAATTTTTTTCCCGTATTCTGTTACACGGCATGGTAAAACCAATGATATCATTCAAAAGTACATCTTGTCCCGCAAAAAATAAGCCCTCACATGGCCATATTGACGGAAAAATAAAAAAGTTATGGCTCTGGGAAGGAGGGGAGCAAAAAACGAAAATGAAAAAACTGAAAAAGCTGCGGGGGTGAAGGGGTTAAATGATCTCATCAGAGACCTTTCATTGTCAAAAGATAAAGCTGAACTTCTTGCATGTAGGTTGAAACAGAAGAATCTTCTTCATGATGATGTCAAAGTGTGTTATTACCGAAACAGAAGTAACACTAACACAATTTTTCACAGTTGATGGACCAATGGTGTACTGTAACAATGTGAATGGCCTCTTTGAAGAACTGAATCAAGAGTATTTTGTTGCAGATTGGCAATTGTTTATTGACACATCCCAGAGAAGTTTGAAAGCAGTGTTGCTTCACAATGGAAATATGAAACCATCAATCTCTATTGCTCACTTATATCATCTAAAGGAAAGTTATGAAAATCTGTCAGTTGTTTTGCATGCTATACAATATAAGCATCATCAATGGAATATCTGTGGAGATTTGCTAATGGGAATGCAAGGTGGTTTCACAAAATATTGTTGCTTCTTGTGTTTATGGGACAGTAGAAATACAGTAGAGCATTATGTTCGTTGTGATTGGGGACAGAGAAACATCTGTGCTCCAGGTAAAGACATTGCACTGGTGATGCAGTGTATAGATGGATATAAACAACGAAGGATCACATTCCTAAGATAGCCCAAAGTTATTTCATTACAGTCTTCCATACAAAAGTGACAAACCGCATTGATAAATTATACTGCTATCAGCAATTCTCAGTATAGGCAATTGTCAGCAAGGACAATATTAACTGCAAAGTTGCTGTTTACTAACCAGTCAACTAACATCTGCTACTGTAGCTTCTTTTACAGCTCTTTCGCACAAATCTGTATATCTATTTTTGCTGCTTCATCTTCAAGTTACTTTGCGGGGCGCTAGTGTATTTATTCTTACACTTAATTTCTGATCATATTTTGTTTTTTATTTTGCATGTGAAATTATTTTGGTTCAATAAAAACCTTTTATAAGGTGTAGCATTTTTTGTTCTGATATATAGATTACTGTTTTCTTAACCCCTTAACCCCCGGAGCTTTTTTCGTTTTTGTGGTGAAAAAAAATTCCAAACTTTGTTAAAAAAGAAAACAACAAAATTGCGCCATTTTCCTATACCCTTAGCGTCTCCATTTTTCGTGATCTCTGGTTGAGTAAGGGCTTATTTTTTGTGTGCCAAGCTGACGTTTTAATGTTACCATTTTGGAGCACATATGATCTTTTGATTGCCCGTTATTGCCTTTTCATGCAATGGTGCGGCGACAAAAAAAACAACATAATTCTGGCATTTTTACTTTTGTTCTCGCTACGCTGTTAAGCGATCTGGTTAATTCTTTTTTTTTTTATTGATAGATCGGCCAACTGATCGCGGCACTACTAAATATGTGTATGTGTGATTTTTTATTATTATTATTTTTTTGAATGGGGCAAAAGGGGGGTGATTTGAATTTTTATATTTTTTTAAACATTTTTTTAAACTTTTGGCTTGCTTCAATAGTCTCCATGGGAGACTAGAAGCTGCCATAACCCGATCGGCTCTGCTACATAGAGGCGATGATCAGATCGCCTCTATATAGCAGAATTGCTCACTTGCTATGAGTGCCGACCACTGGGTGGCGCTCACAGCTATCTGGCACTGAGAATTATAGAGGTCTCCAGGAGACCTCCAGTTGTCATGCCAACACACCAGGGACCTGCGATCACGTGACGCAGGTCACCAGTAGGCATATTTCTGTCGCAATTGCCAGAAGCGCTTGTTAAATGCTGCTGACAGCGGCATTTAACTAGTTAATAGCGACGGGTGGATCGCAATTCCACCCACGGCTATTGCGGACACATGTCCCGGGAAAGATGTGGGCTCACCGCCGGAGCACACATCAAAAGGAGAGAGTCCAACATCGGCGCACTATTACGCCCGATGTCGGAAAGGGATTAATGTTGCCAGTATATTTCCTATACCTTATAATAATGATACTGCTCCATGGAAACTATACGCGCTACAGAAAATCTATATACATTTTTTAAATCAGGACTAAAAGATGATTCAGAAAAGTACAAAGTCACCTGCGATTACAAAAAATATTTTTTTGTAGACCTGTGTTATTAGAGACAACTATCTAGTAGTGCATTGAATGTGTTTTTGCCTTTAGAACTGCAGCAAATCACTGTGGCATAAATTATATGAGGTGTTGAAATCATCCTGCAGGAGCACTGGTTGATGCATGCTGAAAACAAGATGTAGGTAGTAACACGAGTCTCATCTCAGTGATTATAAGATTATGATCTGGGTACTATGAAGGCCATGGAAGCAAGGAAAACTCACTGTCCTGTTCCTAGTAGAAATTCATTATTCAAGAGGATCTGTCAGCAGCATTTTGCTAAGGCAGGGCCATAATGGGGATGTCATATTGATTAAAATGATACCTCAGGTGAAGAAATCGGCTTTGCAGGTTTCCTTTAACCTCTGTTTGAAGTTACCTTGCAATCATATCTTCGTGCATCATGGCAGGCATGTGGTTAAGGTCCTCAGCTTTGTTCCTTCCCCTCCACTGTGTCTGGGTGTGCATTTTCTTCTAATTTATTCAAAATTATACATTGGTGCCTGCGCAGATTTAGCTCCTGGAAGTCTTCTGGAAAATTCGACCAGCATCTGAGCATGCGTAGATTGTTCAGTGCTACCGATGCCATTTTACTGAAGCCCACCATTAGTCATAGCAGCAGGCGGCACTTGCGCGGTTTAATCTAAAGTAAAGAATTAAAGCAGTGTGGAATTTGGCTAGATGTGTGGTGAGCACCTTGAACCCACAGGTGTTTCACAAAACAGTGAAAATAAAAATACAGTAACCAAATTTTTCCCACAAAAATTTTCTTTTAGCCCAAAATTGGTCATCTTCATAAGGGTAGCAGAAGAAAATGGACTGTACAATTTTTATGTGCATTTTCTCCTGAGTATATGTAGTGGAAAATTACTTTTTGGGCACATGGCAGGGCTCGGAAGCGAAGGAGCACCATTAGACTTTGGGAGAGCAAAATTGTCTGGAATAGATTGTGGACAACATGTCACATTTACAGAGGCGTTGATGTGGAACCCCTCACAAGTGACTCCATTTTGGAAACTACACGTCTTAAGGAACTTATCTAGAGGTGTGGTGAGCACTTTGAACCCGCAGGTGCTTCACAGAATTTTAGAATGGTGAGCCATGAAAAAGAAAAAAAAAATTTCCAGCAAAAATGTTGCTTTTGCACAAAATTTTTCTATTTCAAAAGGATAACAGGAGAAAATGGACCCAAACATAAATATTGTGATATCTCCTGAATACGCATGTATCTCATATATGGTGGAAAACTACAGTTTGGGTGCACGGCAGGGCTGGCTCAGAAGGGAAAACACCAATTGAATTCTGGAGCGCAATTTTGGCTGGAATAGATAGCGGATGCCATGTCACATTTGAAGAGCTCCTGACATCCCAAAACACCAAAAAAAAAAACACAGGTGACCCCATTTTGGAAACTATGCCTCTTGATGAATTCATCTAGGGGTGTAGTGAGCATTTTTAACCTTGAGGTGATTAACAGAATTGCAAAGCATTGGGTTGAGTCAATGGAAAAGTACCATTTTTTCCACTAATATCTTACTTTGGCCCCCAGTTTTTAATTTTTAAAAGTAATAATAGGAGAAAATGAACAGTATAATTTGTTAAGCATTTTCTCCTGAGTAAACCAATACCTCATATGTGGTCAAAAATTACTTTTGAGGCACAGTGGAAGGCTCAAAAGGGATGGAAGCCCATATCGGAGTTCAGATTTTGCTGGAATGGTTTGAGGGTGCCATGTCACATTGGCACAGCCCAAGGTGCAAGAACAGAAGAACTCCTCCATAAGTGACCCCATTTTACAAACTACGCCTCTCAATGAATTCATCTAGGTATGCAGTGAGCATATTGACACCACATGTACCTTACGGAATTTTATACCATTGGGCGTAGAAGAAAGAATAATTACATTTTTACCATTAAAATGTTGTTTTAGTCCAAAGTTTTTAATTTTTCTAAGGGCTAATAGGGAAAAAATAGACCAAATAGCTTGTTGTGCAATTTCTCCTGAGTACGCTATTACCCTACATGTAATCGAGAATTACTTTTCAGGCACAGTGAAAAGCTCAAAAGGGAAGAAGCACCGTATTGTAGTGCTGATTTTGCTGTCAAAGTAATTTTCAGTTGTCATAACCCACTGGAAGAGACACTGAGGTGCCAGAAGTGCAGAATCCCCATAAGGGATGCCGTTTTACAAGCTACACCTCTCAATGAATTCATCTAAGGGTACAGTGATCTTATTAACATCAAGGGTTGTGTCACAGAATTTTATACCATTGGGCAGTGAAGAAAAAATTATTACATTTTTATCACAAAAATTTAGTTTAAGCCCCGGATTTTACATTTTCATATGAGGAAATGGGTAAAAATGGCATCAAAATTTGTCACACAATTTCTGCTGAGCGTGGCAATACCTTACATGTAGCTGTACACTACTGCTTAGCCACACGGTGAGACCCGGGAGGGACGAAGCACTATTTGAATCTCGGAGAACAAATTACAGTAAAATAGTTTGCGGACTCTATAAACCGAGCCCTTAAATAACAAAGTAACAGAAAAGCAAACTTCCCCTCAAGTGACAACATTTTGGAGATTACACCCTCTGGGACCTTATCTACAGGTGTAGTTACGATTTTGAATTCATGTGTGTTTTCCAAAAACGATCAGCAGTGGATGTTGCTGAGTGAAATTTGCAAATCTGCCATTATAATGGCCAGTATGTTTTAGTGCCCAGTATGCTGTTATGCCCATACATTGTAGTGCCCATACATTGTGCCCAACTCGTAGCTTCTGGTTCTAATAGCTACATAAATGCCAAACATGTGGATGCGAAATGTGGTTTAGGTACACTGTGGGGCTCAGAAGGGAGGGGGCATTTGAATTTGGGAAAGTAGAATTTTCTGGATTTCTTTTGGGGATGAGGAGCTATAGCGCTTTTCCAGAGCCTTTGTGCTACCAGTAACGTGGAAGCCCTCTATATATCCACTGACAAATGACAGACCTGAGTGGGGACTTGCTTTTTTTTGTTAGTGTGCTGAGTTGAAGCTTTCGTTGGGAACATTATCTGACCATGACGTATGGGTACATCAAAGGTGATGAACGGGTTAAGAACAAGAATTTTATACCTTTGCATAAATATTTATATGCTTTCCTTCCAAGAAAAAAAAAGCATCCAAGCTTTTTTTTTTTAATCATAGACAGTTCCTGCTTTAACTGGAGGTAAGCTGTCCCACAGATTAATAGTTCTCAAAGGTGAAGAAGTCTTGTCCACTATGGAGATTGAACCCTTTTTTTCTCTAGAGAGCGTGCTCTATTGTCTTTTGAGTGGGGGGGGGGGGATTTCAAACAACTTATGATTATTTTTTTCTTTTTTCTATATGGGCCATTTATGTACTTGTACAAATGAATCAAGTCCCCATTATTTGTCCCTTCTCAAGACAAAATAAATGTAATTATTTTAATCTTTCCTCATAACATAGATCCTCCATGCCAGTTATAAGTTTCGTGGCTCTTCTTTTTACCTCTTCTAGTTGTAGATGAGGTCACACATGACAATATCCTGTGAGTTCAATACATGACAATATCCTGCTGGACATAGAAGCCACTGATTGACATTAGATGCGGTTTAGTCTGTGCAGGACTGCCACCAGGAATGTCAGGACCCATACTGGTAAAATGTTAGGGCCCTCTTAAGACTCCGCTCAGGCTCCACCCCAGCTCCACCTCCACCCCTCGAACCTTTTACAGTCCCAATGCTAACTTTTGGGCTTAATGCCACTTATGCACCACATCCTCACTAATCACACATTAACAGTTCCCATCGAACACAATATCCATACACATAGTGAGCAGCTTTTGTTTTGGCCAAAATATTTTTTAAGCCTCCCACCACAAGGTAGACTCTTTTAGCAAGGCCCTACTCTACTCTAACCTAGTAAACATTTCTTAAAATATCCAATACTCTTTTTAGATATATTTTTATTTATTTTCTTTAGGGAATGTGTCAAATATATTTTTTTAAATGAACACTATATCACATACAAGGGACAAATACTGTCATACCATAGCCAGACCACACATTACCACCATATAGTGACCGAATAATACCACATACAGGGACAAATACTGTCACTTCATTGCCGGACCACATATTACCACCACATAATGACCGAATAATACCAGATACAGGAACAAATACCACCACACCATGACCAGAACACATATTACCAAAGCATAGTGACTGAATACTACAATACTGATCATTGATAACCCCCCCCCCACAAAACTAATATTACCATAAGTGCCATTAAACACAGGAGCTCTGTACATAGACATACAGTATATAGTGTCAGTGTACAGCTAACTCACTGACTCACCAGTGACATTATACCCAAGACCTCTATATGTAGTGTTAGTGCACCGGTAACACAGAGATCACCGGTGACATTATACACAGAAGCTCTGTATACAGTGTCAGTGTACAGATGATACATTGATCACCAGTGACATTATACACAGGACCTCTGTATATACTACATAGTGTATAGTGTCAGTGTACAGGTAACACACTGACTCACCAGTGACATCTTTAGTTGAAGATATTCATCTTAGCTTTTCTTCTTCATCCAGTGCAGACAGCCACCACTTCTTCCAGCCAGGACTTGTCTCTGCAGAAAATAATGGTTATCTAGACCACAATCCCCAACTTCTACACACCAGATGAAGAAAAAATGTGAGTGCCTCCCTGCACAGTAACAGCACCCCCCTCACTGAAAACAGTATCAGCCTGGAAGCTGCGCATGGGACGTACATGGACATTCCAACATGACAACGATCCAAAACGCAAGGCCAAGTAGACCTGTCTTTGGCTACAGCAGAACAAAGTGAAGGTTCTGGAGTGGCCATCTCAGTCTCCTGACCTCAATATCATTGAGCCACTCTGGGGTGATCTCAAGCACACAGTTCATGCTAGACAGCCCAGAAATTTACAGGAACTGGAGGCTTTTTCCAAGAAGAGTGGGCAGTTTTACCATCTGAGAAAATAAAGAACCTCATCCACAACTACGACAAAAGACTTCAAGCTGTCATTGATGTTAGAGGGTGCAATACACAGCATTAAGAAATGCTAACCATGAGTGGAGAAAAAGTTTTGGTGTTATCATTCATATTGTCTGGAAAAAGGCCAAGAAAGCAAAACTTCTGCCGGGTATGTAAAGATTTGAACACAACTATATGTCTCCATCCATATCGGACCGGTCCCCCTCCTCACCAGGCCCAATTGGCCAGTAAGAGGCAGTAAGCCTCTGATGGAGTCTGTGATCTACTAGTCCACCCAGATTTTTCTCTACAAGTGACTCCCCCTAATTTTACTACCAGTAGAACATATGATGCCTACATATTAATAGTACACAGGTGCAAAACTTTACATTTACCCGCATTGCACTTTATCTGCCAAGTGGATGCCCAAATACCCGCGTCAGCCTGTAAGTTATTAACATCTTCCATACACTACACTATACTACATAGCTTAATTTTTTCCGCTAAAAAAGAAACAGTAATCTAATAATCCTGTTTTGTATATCATTAATATATAATTTAACAGCGGATCCATCACTGAATCTTGGAATATGTAACTTCCAACTGGAGATTAATCAGAGTAGCAGTCATTCACCACAACTCTGGAGTGTAGACTTTAGAGACAGTTTTTGATCCAATTACAAACCTTACTTTCTAATCGTATAGACCTTACTTTACCCAGTAGGTGTCTACGTGAGACAGTCAAATACCTTTGCAAAGTCCAAAAACACTATACCCACAGCTATTTAACAACTTCTGTCCTCAGTAATACCGTGCTGGCTATCACTTATGTCATTTTCTACCACTTGCTCCTGTACGTAGCCCCTTACAAGCCCCTCAAACATTTTTCCACAATGAATGTCAGAGGAGCTGTCCCCTTTCAGTTAATCTTCATCTTTTTGAAAATGGGCACCACATATTATCTAGCTCTGCTTATTCTTAATGTAGAAAGCCCCAGAATGTAAATATGGAGTTCTTTGCAGTAATGAAGCCATGTGAAACATACTCCATCTTATAATGTGCTTACTACAAGGCACTATGTGGTTTTCTTGTGTGGGAGATTGAGGATCACTAATCTTTGATGCCGTTTGTAAACTCTGTAAAACATTCTTCAAAGTGTAACGACGGAAGTATGAAGAATATCAGCTAAGCAGAGCATGGAAAAGCAAAGAATAATGTTTGGTAGGCTGCCACTGTGGAAATGACAAAGATCAGGACAAACTAATCTTGTGTCAAAATAAATCTATGTTGGAGCGACAAAATATATTATATTACATTACATTACAGGGGTAATATGCATCATGAAAACTAGCACTTAAAGCACTGCTCCAGCGTTTTATTCTTTATTTTACCACTGGAGTGGTGCCACTAAAATTCCCTGCCTCTAGCATCATACTTACCGTCCACCATCTTCTTTTATCAGCGCTGCTCCGATTGTCTTCTGCAGGTTCCTGCAGTGTTTGCTGGGTGAGCAGGAAGTCAAAACGCAATGTAAGTGTATGAGAACCAGTACGTGGCCAGAATAAGGCTCTCACACACTTACACTGAGCGCTTTTCACCGTTACCTCTGACTTTGGTCAGTCAGGAGATGCGATCATAAGATGACTAATCGAGACCAGAGCAGCGCCAGGAAGAGCTGAATATGGCGGCTGATGATTATGATACTAGGGTCAGGAAACTTAGATTAGTGGCACCACTCTTGCGCTCAAATACAAAAAAAACCCCAAAACTCTGGAGTGGTGCTTTAAATATTGATGACCTTTCTGACAAACCTCAAGGTGGCCAAATGTAGGCCGTGTAAAGCACAGCTGCGTACACAGTGTGTTATGCCAGCCACTTGCACACCTTCTGAGCGCCACCCTACCCACCATGTTTTTCGCTCGGCTCCACCCAGGTCCTGACTTGTGCTGAGTTGCTTTGTAATGGTTGTGAAGCGTGGCTGGACTCTGAAGAATTTGCATCCACTCTGTCCTGAGGAGATTTGCTTCCCCAGCCTATCAACTGCTAGCAGGTGATATATTAGGCGACTCCACCCTCCATTCCTCATCCGAACATGGTTCCCAGCCTGCTAGTACCTGGTTCATGTGTGTCTCTATATTCTCTCTCCAGTTATCGATCCGGCCTGTTTACCCGCTCTATTTGACATCTACATTCCTGACTTCAGTTTTACATAGTGAAGCCTTCCTTGACGTCAGACCTCACTTTTGTCTTGCCCTCCTGTACCTTGCACCCGTGTCTCTGACCCTCAAGTCAGCTGCTGCAGACACAGGGAATGCCCTGTAGTGATACCTGTTGACTACCAGCAGCCCAGCCTATCCTCACCATCAGAGGATCTAGTGAATACCAGTCGTCACTTAGTTATGCCTCCAGTGGAAGCCCGGCCCATGGCGCAGAGGGCCCACACCCACCAGAATTACACAGAGCAGTGCTAGTTCTTGGGTTACTGCACCTCAAATCCCATTGATTCTAATAGGAGCTGAGTGGCAGAACCAGATAGCGCCACTAGACAGTTCACAGAGCTGTGTACTCTGTACATCCAGCCACCACGGGAGCTGCAAAAAAATTAACACCAGGGTGCAGGCTGTCAGATACCTACAGATCGAATATTGATGTCTAAGGATAGGTCATCAAAAGCAAAGTCTTAGGCTACTTTCACACTAGCGTCGTGCACTGCACGTCGCTATGCCTCGTTTTGTAGAAAAAACGCATCCTGCAAAAGTGCTTGCAGGATGCGTTTTTTCTCCATAGACTTGTATTAGCGACGCAGTGCGATGCATTGCCACACGTCGCAACCATCGTGCGACTGTTGCGTCGGACCGTCGCCACCAAAAAACATTACATGTAACGTTTTTTGGTGCGTTGTCTGCAGCATTTCCGACAGCCCATGTGCAGCCAGAACTCCGCCCCCGCCTCCCCGCACCTCACAATGGGGCAGCGTTGGAAAACTGCATTCACTGCCCCCGTTGTGCGGCGCTTTCACAGCTAGCGTCGGTGCGCCACAACGTCGCATAGCGACGGGCAGTGCACGACGCTAGTGTGAAAGTAGCCTTAGAAAACCATGCTGCTAAAGATGGAAGAAGACTCTCATCATCTTTTATCTCCAGCACGTAAAGGGGGATGGAGGAATAACACTTGTTACATTCAAAAGGATGTCGCAAAATACAAAACGTATATATTGATGGTGGTTGGAGAAGAGGACTCCCATACATACAGAAAAGATGGTCAAACCTGCCATTTTTGCCAATATGGGTGAGCAATCTAATGCAGGGATGCACAAACTTTTCTGCTCCTAGGGCCACATTGCTGAAGTGATTCAGTTTGACAATCAAACGTAAAGTGGTATTCCCAATAAAGGATAGGCTCACACATATATTGCTCTCCATCGAGAACTGTCGGGGTCTCTGTCAGAATTCCCAAAGAACTGCACTCGAAACCTCGACAGAGCCATTTACCAAGCCAATGGGGTCACTGTGGACACTGTCTGACCTTCGTCATGGTAGTATTTGTCTTTTTTTAAACTCCTACAAAAACTATCAAAACATGAACACTTGGCTGAGCTAATTTTTAGACTTCAGTCTAGAAAGTAAATGTTTTCTACCGAAATAAGAGTGTGTCTTCTGACAGCAGGGCTTGTGTAATGGCAAGTGCAGCTCAATGCTGCCGCCATGTGGTAAAAATAAGAAAATGGCAAAAAATAATCTCATGATATAAATAACAAAATATTCATGCAAAACACCACAGATTTGACATATGTACCCTCATATATCATAAAAGTGCTTAATAGGAGAAAAACATCAACATTGGACCTACTCAGACGGATATAGTTTCCATACCAGTTTTTTTCTCTGTTGACCTAAGTGGACCCTGCTATTTATATCCAGTACATGATGGAGAAGAATTCATAAGTTGAACTCTATGTACCCAGAGCACGTCCTAAGCATGTTGGTGTAAACACTAAGCTCCATTTCAGTACAGCCTTCCAGATCTGCCAAAAATGCCTAAAATAAAGAATTATTAAAATATTCTATGCCTGATGAAGAGACCTGTGTAGTCTCGAAAGCTTGCAATTTGTTCCATCTTTTTTAGCCATTAAAAGGTATCAACCATTGAGGACTCAAAAAGAAATATTTTTTTTTTCTAAATAAAGGACTTTTTCAATCGTCCATGTTTTTTGTAGTATAAGACATTTTTTTTTATAGTTTTCTAATTTGTTCATTAAAAAAAGCATTGGCTGAAAAACATATCAAACTGTAATGTGTTTTTTTCAACAGCAAAATATTATTGTGGTTAGATAAAATTTCTGTCGCAACAATTTGGACAACAAAATTCTGCAGATAAAACAATCCTTGTCTGCATATGAGTCCATGATAAGGCTGTTTTGGGAACAGTATGCTACGGAAGGGTAACAAGGCAAGAAGATTGGGCAGATTTTGCTACACATTTGATGACTTCTGCTCAGAAAACAGCAGCAAAATAAACAAACACAGTCACATTTCCGGGAGTTTCGGCAGCTTGGCCATTTCACCGGCCTCATACAATAATGTCTCACCCCTTGTCACATGGAATGAGATGTCATCACAGCAAGCCTGATTGGAAGGGGACCGGCACTACAGTCAGTACAGAGGGGTAAAGCATTTTTAAAAATAGTACCGTATATCAATCCCAAAACTCCACTTATACTAGTGATACAGTCATAAAGGGACTCAGCGGCTGTTAAGATCATACAATTTGTCAAGATTTCACTCATTTTATTTTATATTAAAAAAAAGTTTAAATACACAAGCAAGTGAGGGGTCTTTGGTGCGCCCATGATGTGGTCAAGGACTCAGTGTATCTTTCTGCCCCTCACCTAGCATCCTCTGCTTCTCTCCTGACATAGATTAATAGTGCTCGCTGAATTAAATCTCTAGCCTCGCACACACTGACACTGAGTCGGGGCGAATGCTCATCCGCCTCTCCTGTCTGAACGGCTTCCCGCCACTGGGTGAGCCTGTGTGCAGCGAGTGGCCTCTGTAGACAGGAAAGAGGGATGAGAAAGTCAGCATACACACCAACACTGTGTGAGCTCTTCAGTGTCAGTGTGTGTAGAGCTGAGGCAGCCGCCAAAGTGAGCACTGTCATAGGTGCGGAGGATGGTAATTGAGGGTGAAGATCGGATGCACTGAGACTTTGGCCACACCAAGGGTGCACAGAGAATAATAATAAAAGGTTACAGTACATAAAATTAAATTACTTAAATCTGGACAAGAGGGATGATTTCTATAGGAGCCAAGTCCCCTATATGACTATATAAGTGGTTTCATTTGAGTTTTGGGGGGTGACAGACTACCTTTTTTCTAAACTTCATTGAAGATATTTAAATTTTTTTTGTAAGGACTTGGAATGTGGATCTGAGTAATATGCCGAAAAATCAGCAATACCTGGGTATGTTGTGAAATTAGACGTCTCCATTAATCTCGATAAGATAAAGATCTACAACAAATCTGTGCCCAAATCATATCAGAAAAATCCAAACCGCAGGGCAATTTCTGCATGATAAATAATAACCTGCAGTGTGGGGATGAGATTCGTTGACATCTCATTCATTTTGCTGCTACTCTGAACTGTGCCATGTGTGAACATACACTTATAGGACAATACTGCAGAGCAGCACCACTAAGTAGGCGCTGTACAGTATACATTGTGTATCTCAGGACAAAGGTGCTCATCTACAACACTGAGTAGGTTAATCATTCAGATGCACAGTGCCCTTTTGCTCTGCTATTTATTGGTCTGTGACCCTGCTCGGGCCCCTATTCATGACAGTGGCACCAGACACGTTTACAAAACCTTGGAGACTCTTAGAATATAAAGAGACTTGGAATACAGTCATTAACCACTCATTGGCCTGACTTTCCTGACCAAGCAAAGACTTTCTGCTTTGTTACAGTATATTACAGCTGACTTCTGCAGTTCTGTCTTTTTGCAGGGAGGGGTTAAAGATTTTTGTAACTTCCCATTTTGTTAGGAGGTTCCCCTAAAATTAACAATCACTGGGTAGTTAGTGATCATTAATCATCTGTAATCGGTTGGGGAACAAAGTCTGATTAGTCATTTGTTTTATTCTTGAAGTCACTTTTTTATCATATGGTATTTTTTGGCTCCAAATGCATCAAAATGGTACACGTGGTTCACATATATTGCGCAAAGTCTTACATTGTCTTTTTTTTAATCTTTGACCATTTGTCAATTTTGACCAAAATGTAAAAAAGGGCTTAGTGGGCACAGCCCTATTAACTGGGATCAACTATAGCATCATGTATTGAAAAACAACAGTATAAAGACATACGTCAGAACAGGGATCAGCTATACATAGTGAACAATTTTATTGAACAATTAAGCAAGACAAAACATTAAAAAAATAAAATAGCACAAAGGCTATGGAAAAATGATAGTCTACCCTATCAAATCAAAAGAGGATATCAATAATTAATATAACAAACATGAAACATTATGAGAACATGCCCTGACATTCAAATAGTGCTGGTATAGTCTAAGTAATGAGAAGATAAGTTAAAGGATCCCACGCGTATCACCACCAGAAATATGGCTTCCTCTGGGGACAGGCCCCATGTGGCACTGCTTATCGTTACTTATGCAGATTCTCTACATCAGGCCTTAGTTTTGTGCTGAATAATGGTTTATTATCTATTGTAATGCCAAGTTGTTTTCTACTATTAAAGAAATTAGAAAAAAAGGTTGCAAGTTTTTAAAAATTCCTGGTGTACAGAAAGTCATTTGGGTGGGAGGATGGATTACATTTGTGAACATTTTTTTTTTACATCTGAAACCCTAAACTGCACCAACAGGGACAAACTACAAAAAAAACAACAACAGACGAACACATAAAATATACGGTAGGTTTGGAAAAACTTTGCAAATAGAAAGATGAATTTGATGCAAATTAAAAAAAGGCGCAAAAAAACACCAAAAACGCGATAAAAAACAGGCACAAATGCAAGAATGAATCAGGCCCCAAGTATGTAAGTTTCGTGCTGCACCAACAAAAGTGAAAGCATCAGGTGTCCTGCTCTGGTCACTTTTCTATTTGCTGGGGAAACTTCAATGAGATTTAAGAACAAAGAGCCCCATAGCAAAATGAGATGAGCCCCACTACCTAATATGTCAGGAAGCTCATCAGCTGCAGAGTAACAAAGGCTGGATAATAGCGCCATTTACCACGAAACATGTATAGAAATGCTATATTGTTAGATTATAAATTGAATTAATTATTTAGATTTATATATTCACTTCTTATCAAGCGGCATTAGTAATAATGAATGAGCCAGTCACCACTTACCTAAGCATTTTAGCACAAGATTTCTAAGCCTTCTTTATAATAGAGTACCAACAACTTTATAGCCCTAGCGATGAATTTCACTTGTAAATTTATTTTACATTATAATACCAAGTAATCACTTTTCCTGGGCAAGTTGCAGAAATATGAAAAAAATGGAGTTTTCCGCTTGTATGCCAATCACTGGCCACTAGATGGTGCTATTGTAACTGGTAATGACATCATTGCACCGTAATACAGAAGACTATAGGAAGAACCTTTATGATGGCAGTATGGAGAGATAGTGCATGGCTGCTTCCTGATCAATGAGGCAAATAACGATAGCAAACATTATTGCTTATCAGTATGTGGCATAATGGACCTCGCTGTCAATGAAAATGAAAACTTTTTTTTATTCTGAGCTTGTACATACGGTATATTGCATATTCACCGGATAAGGGTCATACTAAAGAGTACACATCTTTCTGAAGAATGGAGACCTGATGCATGCCACCGTCAATTAATTATTATCCCAATAATGCGTATGTGAATTCTGACTAACGCTCCACAGTAGATGACGAGACCCCGTTCTCAAGACAGATGTGTGTCCTGTCCCATCGGTGGGCATCCATCTACTATACATTTATTTAATCCTGTAGACATGCCTTTAATGTACATGATGAGAATATCCCCATATTTAAAGCAGCCCTTTACCAGTTGGTATTCATTTAAAGCATTTATGTAAAACCTAGTAAAAGATGGTATAAAATAGTGTAATATAGCATGATATAATAAATGTACGGATTTGCTAATTTCAGCATGAAGTTTGGGGCAAGTAATAAACTAGTCACAATGTGCGCCTGGCTATGTCACAGTGACTTCTGATCATGCACCATTTACTGTCGGAGCTGCTGCCCCCGGCACTGTGCAGGAATACACTGGAGATTAGCCGCAGTATCTTCTGCCTCATTGCCCTTCTCCGTCCACACTTTTTATAGGGTGCTCAGTAAAAGGGAACAAATAAAATGAAACAATTTGGAGCCTGCCCCTATTGTGGCTCTACGTCTATTTTGCCTGTCATGTAGAAGCGGGCCTGGGTATGATGGAGGGACATCCTGATTACAGATGACAACTGAACTGACCTAACAAAACAAACCAAGTACGTTGTCATCTTAACTCCAACTCAACAGTAATGTGACGCCTCTCTGCGGCCTGCCATTCAGTAATGTCCTCCGCCCTCAGCAGCCCTCTTTACCCTCCTTACTCCTCTGCTGATCCTTTCACTGACTCCCTATTACCCAGAGAATTCAGATCAAACTACTAAGAATGACATCCGAGGCCGCCCATACCCTGCCTCTCCGACCACATCACGCACTGCCTCCTCCTCTGCTCCTGTCTGCAGATCACTACAGTCTCCAAGATTTCTCTCATGCTTCCTCCCTTGTCTGGAACTATTTTATGTAAAGCCCATTTATCCAGTAAAGCCTATAACCCCAAATAACCGTGCGATCAGTATACTGCCGTATGTGCAGGTTCTCCTCTCCATGCAGGCAGGCCACCTGTCCCTATACACATGGCGGTCACTCATTTAATTCATGTTTAATGTGCTTGATTATTGTCTTATGCACTTAACCCCTAAAAGAATGCCCACCATCTCCTGACAGCGAATGGTGCAGATCTAGAGTCTACAAGGATGGTGAGAGAATAGAAGAAGCAGCGGTGCTGCTGCCTGTACTGTACTGCCTGCCATGGCAAGACCACACCAGCTCAGCCAGTGACACATATCACCACAAATGGTTGATTTGTCCTGTAAGTGTTACATTGGAAAGCAGAAAATAAAGATAAGCTGTGAATAAGGGGTCTAGAGAAAAGTGCCATTTGCTTATGGTCACATGATTACATTCAATGCACTGTATAACAGCTCCCTCTAGTGGAGGCTACATGCTACTACTTAAATTTATAACTGCAAATCAGAAAAATGGAGTGATGACCAGTATAAAGATATATTAATCGGTAAATCATATAAAACATTTGGTTTCTAACCAGATGTTTTACCAAATATAGCAAACTTAAGAACAAAGACCAAAAAGATCAAGATGCTACCTGCACCGGTCGTCCGTCTTCTTGTCCAATCATATTTCTCCACTCAAGCAAGGAGCGCTGAATACTTTCCAGTCCAGTCTCCCACAGCCGAACGCTGCCACCCATATCCACAGTGACAACTCCATTGTTTCCCAGCGTTGCCACCAAAATGTCACTGTCAGTAATTTTAGACAACCATGATGTATAGGGTGACACCGATGACGCTCTGCAAGACACATCATTACAATAAGCAGGTGTAGATACTGCATATAGAGGGGGATTATTATAGAGGAGACCTCGTTGTAGAGAACATCTCAGAAGTCTTCACTCCCCTTTATGGTCCCAGCAGTCAATGCGGTCACATACTGGGGCACTGTCGGCAGGTGGAGTATGTGTACAAGACAATGGAGGACAATGCCAGTAGCACGAGCACCGGACTCCAGAGAGGAACATAGGGCTGGACTCACTATTGCATTTGCGCCTGTTCTTTCCTGAGCTTTTACTATCTGCGCCTTTTTTTCTTCGGTCATATTTTTCCTTCCATTTTTCATGTCTATTTTATGTGTATTGTTTGCCACTGTGTGCAGAGCTGATGGTTTCAGGACAGAGGCGGACATATCGTTGGTACAACCTGTGCAGCCGCACAGGGGACAACATCCACCTCCACCTCCAAAACATGTGCAATTGTGCAATACGATGAGTTATTGGACTGCACAGGGCCCCCATTTACTGTACCTGCACAGGGCCCCCCTTATGTCTGTGCCCACCAGGGTTTCAGGATGTTTTCAAAATTTGTTGTAAATGTATTTCAATTTTCCCCCCGGAGTGATTTTATGTATGACAGAAAATTTGATGCAAGTTTTGGGCCTTTTTTTAATTTAAAAGATTATTTTTTAAGTTAAGAAATTTTTTTACTTGCAAGTGTAATTGTGAAGAACTTGGTGGAAAAAAAACAGAATTGAATAGCACAAAAAAAAAAAAAAAAGTGACTGAAGAAAACCTACAAGTGATGAATCCGGGCATTAGTCTCTTTCTAGTTCACAACTGGACATCTTAAAGTCCGGAGTAAATTAGATGCCTTGAATGTTGGGAGATCATAAAAAGTTATAGTAATACTTACAAGACTCTATACATTGAATGAATGAGCAAGCAATTTCTGCCTTAGTCCCACCTCGGGTACTGGAATACTAGCAGCCTATATTGTGAGAAGTTTTTCTTTTTTTTTTTTTTTCAATGAAGCTACTTAGGCTCCGGTAACACGGACCAACTGGCGGACCAATCTGCCTGCTGACTGGTAAGCTTTCACCGATCGGTGGTGGGATAATAGCCTGTTTATTTAGGTAGACCAAAAGTGAGCAATGAGCAGCGAGCGATCAGTACTAGACCGCTCAGTGCACACAGGCAGCCATAGTTCTCAGCAGTGCGCGACCTGTTTACACAGGATACTGTACCGCCAAGAACAATGATTTTCTTTGGACTGTGCAATAGATCATTACCCCCAATGAATGAGCGATTTGCTCGTCCGTCAGGTGATCGGCAGCTTGTTTACATGGAATATATAATTGTGGAATGAAAATGCAGCTGTAGATTTCTAATGCAAACCACATTGAAAACTGTACTGAGTGCACAACGGCCAGCTAGTAAAATGCATACATGAGCTTTAAATACTTACTAATATAGGTCAAGCAGCCCCAATTCTCCCGGCTACTTTATTTCTCGTATATCTGTATGTGTAATTTGAACACGGCCAAGAGAAGGATTGACTTAACCACTGAGCATTCAGCCAGCCCCCTTCACACACTACCCTGGTCATGTGCCAACACAGAAAATGCTGTCCTATGCCAGGCACAGGACCAGACGTGAAGGTCAGGTCCACAGTAAAAGGTGATCTGGCATAAATGATCTCCATTATTAAAGTTGGAAAAGTTATGATCTATAGCTTATTTAAGGAATTTTTGGGCCTTTTAAATAGTTTTCTGAGATCTTATTTCAAAGAAAATGATTTTCTCATCTGTTTGTCCAACATTAAATATTGTAATACCAGATAAGTAAGAAGACTATTGGGCGTTACGGGTGAATCGGCGCCTGCTGGCAAGGATGAATTCCCTTCTGCTCAAGAGTGCCACTTCTATATCAGATCACGGCTTGTCTTTTGTAACCTGCACCAGGTAAATGATGCCTGGAAAGTGTCTGCCATGGGTTACAGCTGACACCACCGAAAACGCATTCCCTCCAGAGTGCTGACCCTCTGCTCCTGGGCACCAGACACTACCGACCCGCTGGTAAAAAGAGGACACCGCAGGCTTCTGGGGCAGTCCAGTCATTGTGACGTAAACTCCAATAAGGCGTCTACTTTATTTATTGCACCATTAGGTAAAAGATTTATGTAATTTTATTGTAGATCACTGTAAAAACAAATCATTCATTTGCCGAGTAATATAAAACGTAGCCACAATATACCTCTTTGGTTTGGACAGAATCGTATGTAGAGCATGTTTGATATGGACCCTGCAGGTGAATGATCCGGCTACTTTCATTAGTGTAATGAGACTTGATGTATTTCTTATCTATGGAGATAGGAAGAAGCGCACACAATTCCGCTTGCTTAGAATGACATGTCTCCTGGCTGGAGATGAAGCTTGACAAGAAACCAATGGCTTCAGGGTGTGAACTAGAAGAAGCACATTTATAAGACACTGTCAAGTGTACTTGTCAGACTCCGGGGAAGATGAAGCTCAGACAAAGATTTGGGTCATTCTAGGAAAAAGTAATTAGGTGCTGCAGTGCTAGAGAAGCATTCATCAGGCGGGTAATACTCCAGAGGTTACAGCAAAGATCATTACTGCGTGGGCGACAGCATGGACCAGAACCTGAGCGTCTGCGCCCAGCAAAGGCTGACCGATCTGGCAGCATAAAAGCCTCAATTACAGATAGGGTTTCACATCTCCCATGTAACAGGCGAAGTATGACTCTCAGAACAGTCTATAAGTAATAAGTATAAGGCCATGTGCACACGCTGCGGATTCCATTGCGGAATTTTCCGCAACGGTTTTGATAAATCCGCAGTGCAAAACCGCTGCGGCTTTTACTGCAGATTTATCGCGGTTTTTATTGTGGTTTCCGCTGCGGGTTTTCACCTGCAGTTTCCTATTGGAGCAGGTGAAAAACCGCTGCGGATTCCGCACAAAGAATTGACATGCTGCGGAAAATAAACCGCTGCATTTCCGCGCGTTTTTTTCCGCAGCATGTGCACTGCGGATTTCATTTCCCATAGCTTTACATGGTACTGTGAATGCATGGGAAACTGCTGCGGACTCGCAGCGTGTGCACATACCCTAAGGCTACTTTCACACTAGCGTTAACTGCATTACGTCGCAAATGCGTCGTTTTGCCGAAAAAACGCATCCTGCAAAAGTGCTTGCAGGATGCGTTTTTTTCTGCATTGACTAACATTAACGACGCATTTGCGACGCAATGACACACGTCGCAACCGTCCTGCGACGGTTGCGCCGTGCTGTGGAGGACCGTCGGGAGCAAAAAACGTTACATGTAACGTTTTTTGCTCCCGACGGTCCGCTTTTTCCGACCGCGCATGCGTGGCTGGAACTCCGCCGGAACTCCGCCCCCACCTCCCCGCACCTCACAATGGGGCAGCGGATGCGCTGGAAAAATGCATCCGCTGCCCCCGTTGTGCGGCGGGGACAACGCTAGCGTCGGGGACCTCGGCCCGACGCACGGCGACGGGCCGAGCCCGACGCTAGTGTGAAAGAAGCCTAAGTGGTCAAACAAGAAAGTAAACAAGAAACTAAAAGTTGCTCAACGAGCTGCAAGCTGTCAGGGCACAAAAGACCAGGGTCAGGAACTAACAATGGATTTGTCATAGACATCTAAACTCTGAATTAATAAAAAAAAATTCCAAAAGATTGTTTACACGAGTATTTCTGACCATATTTAGGGCTGATCAACAGTAAAACAAGTGGTTTAAGGCTCTGTCACACAGCGGCCAAAACAAACTATATGGGGAGAGAATAAACACAAACAATTGTTCTGTCCCCGTAAATCACACACATCAGCAGCACTTTCCCTGCTTACACGAGGAGGCGCTGGCCACAGCCATGATTTGTTGGCCCACATAAAGCATACCCATGAGCAGAAGAACAAGCATTTTGCTTTCTTGCTGGCTGATTGGCTGCATGTTTAAAGGGGTTGTCCCATCTTCTTTGGCAGGACTCCCTAGCCTCCCGTCTTCATGGTCACTGGAGAACAGTCAGGTAATAATCTCCTAGGTGTAAATTTCAACAACTACAAATTTCTGTGAAATCTGTAACCAGATTTCACAGTGAAAACTGTATACATTATTATATTTATCTCACAAATTGCTCATTATAAAGAGGGAAATCATTATACCGCTATTCTAACTCATATTTTCCAAAGAAGTACCCCTGCCTCATTAGGTCTACGAAATCTATATAATGTTGTAAACAGCTTGTATTGTCAAATCTGGTGACAGATCCGCTGAAAGCTTACCTATAGTTTCCTCAGAAATTGAAATAGAGCAAGGCCTTCTAGTGTTTAAATGGACTGTCCACTACCAGGACAACCTCTTCTTGAACTAAATGTTTGGTCCAGACAAAATAAAAACCTATACCCACCTTCCGTGCTGATGTCGTTCCAGCGGCGTCAGCAATTGCGGTCCCGGAGCCCTCTTGTGGTGTTGTCACACGTGGTACCCGGTGCCCAATCAGCGCTGGCGTCACTGTCCCCGTATGGATTGAACAGGAAGAAGCAGCCAGGGCTACAGCTGTTCTCGGATTTCCTCTTCATGTTCAATCCGTATAAAAACGGGTACAGTGATGCTAGCGCTGCACCAGAACTCCAGAACCGCGAGCTGCTGGAACGGCGCCAGCACAAGAGGTGGGTATAGGTTTTTTAATTTATTGGGGCCAAAACATTTAGTTCAAGAAGGGGTTGTCCTGGTAGTGGACAACCCATTTAATGCTCTCTGTGATTATAAAGGGTTTTATAGCACACACCCAGAAATTCCAGGACAGTCTGTAAGAATAGGGCACTTTTTTGACTGGTCTGTAAATATTAAGGCGCCCATGAATTTTTTGAAGCTGAAGAACATTATACAGATAAGGTAATTTTGACTTTAGTTATTTTACAGTTCACAGTGATTGCAGCTGATGTCTTTATATCAGAATTATGGGCTGTAGACGTAGATCACTTATAATCATAATGATTTATGATGGTTTTCCAACGTGTCCGTAAAAAATATTGTCTGTCCATTATGTTTTGAAAAGCTGTCCAGAAAATGAAAAAGGCAAGTCAACCTTGCTCACACCTTATCGGTCTTTCCATAAACAGCCCTGATCATGTAGCACTGTAACATGCATACGAGAAGAAAAGATCCAGCTTCAGCAAATAAAATTATAGTCTTATTTGGAGCTATTAAAAACAAGTCATTTGTGGTGACAAAAATGATGAATGTGGCCGCAATGTGCAAGGTGCCGAGAGGATAGAAAACTGGGTGCGTTTCGAAAGTAACATGCACCGCGACTTCAGTTTGGAGACAAGGTCTATATGCCCTGAAGGTCTGTTGTCCATTATACCGTCTCAGTCTTCGGTTCTGCCCATAATACATTGCATATCTATAAGAACCAAGTATAATCAAATGCGTGCCCCAAAGAGAAAGACCATCTCTCTGTTCTGCCTTTATGACCACTGGAAGCAAGAACGACAGTCAGCTATATGCTTATGTTAGATAGATCCACCACTATGTCCTGTCACCCATCGGATCTCTACTGTTGGAGACTGATTTGCCAGAATAGCGGACAGCGTATTGTCTAATTCGTCATCATATTTCTTAAAGTGATTTGCACTTTTGCTATTTAGCAGACTAGCGATCAGAGGCCACTGTTTGCACTAAACATAACAGGAGTCAACCCTACAATACAGTAATCTTTCAAATATTAAATATTCTTTCCTATGCCCAATGTTCACACTATGTTTGTGTCTACTTGTCTTTTGTTACTCCGTCATAGACTATATGACATTCACTACCGCTAAGCCAAGTTTAAACAAGTACCAGGAGCCAAATAGTCATGAAAGAGAAATGTGCTATTATTACCTAAAACTCTTATAAATATTAGATTTTGGCACTACTGAATGACAAGCTAATATGTATGAGGCCTTCTGACTCTCCCCCTGAACGACAATGGGGAAACAAACATCAGGAATGCTGAATTCCAACCTCCAATCATTTAATCTCAAAGTAAATGAGTGGATGCCAGCGGCACGCAGGGTCTTACGGGATGGGGTGGACATATGTAAGGGGGTAGAGTCCCTCCCCCAAAGACCAGGAAATGCAGGAAACATTGATGCAGAGCTAACCTGTGTGTATACCGCATGGTGAAAAAAGGATTCAATTTGGTTGATTTCTACATGTTACTATTATAATATCTAATGATATACTAGAGGACACATAGATTACAAATGTCTTACTTTGGAACTGGAATATACTTTAGTTTCTTCGAATTAAGATCTGTAACTTCTAAGTATGAAGATGCATTTGGAGGAAGAATATCTACAAGGGAAAAAAAATTGAATAAGAACTAGAAAAATTATATATTACAGATAATATGTAAAAGGGAACATGTCAAGCTGGACATTCTGATCTGTGGACAGCACGGCTTGAAGGAGAACTTGAGCAGAAAGATATATAGGTTTGTTGGAAAAGATTCAGTATAATTTGCATTTTATTCATTGAAATCTATGCTGTTTGCAGAGGAGTCCAACAGGTTGTCCTACTAGTGATTTACAGTTATCTCTTGCATGCACAGTAATACATGGAAGGCTGTCAGTCAATAGGACTTCCCACTGGACTGTAATGCAGATAAACTGTAGAGACTTCAATTAGTGAAGAGCGAGAGTGCTCGGATAAGGTGTTATCAGAGCATGAGAAAATAAAATCCTGCTTAATTGCATCTTTAGGGTGTTCGGAGCCCAGAAGCACCGTGTCAAGGCGTTGAAAATGCAAAAGTGAAGAGACTCCAGCTCCATGAACTGTCCTTCTTTATTCATATAAGAAATTCAGAGGACATACACAGTCAGCGATACAAATTCACATGTCACGCATCACTATCATGTGACTTTGTATCGCTGACTGTGTATGTCCTCCGACTTTCTTATGTGAATAAAGAATGATCGTTTGTGGAGCTGGAGACTCTTCACTTTTGCGTTACCGGAGCATGCTTAGGTGCTGACTAAGTGTCTTCGGCGTGCTCGAAAAATATGTTAGAGTCCATGCACCTGTTCTAACAGGCATCCCCGCAAGTGAAATAAAAATGAGTCCAGCTCACCATAATAGACATCCTTAGGACTATGGAGCACAGGAAATGCTGCGTCAAGGCGTGGAGCAATCACAAAACAAAAGCAAATCCAGCTCAATAAACTTGTGAACAAACTTCTTTATTAATTCACTGAAAGTGCTCCGTAGAGGATAAAACAGCATCAGCGATGTAAGTTACATGGTATGCGACATCGGCGCATTTCAGGTGACTATGCACCCTCATTCATGATTAACCTGATGCAGTTTTATCCTCTACTGAGCACTAGAGTTGAGCGAATATGTTCGGGGTTCCCTCCTATTTGGCAAGCTACAGCTCTTACCAAATAAGCTGCAGAGGGAAGCCGGCTTCCTGGATCGCGCCGGCTGATCATCTGATCGGCGCCACAGCTGCATGTGTTGCGGCTGTGTCACAGTCACAGCACATGCATTGAGAGCCCAACAAACAGGCTATAAATGCATGTACTGTGACAGAGCCGCGACACATGCAGCTGCGGTGCCGATCAGATGATCGTCCGGAGCGATCCAGGAAGCCGGGTTCCCTCTGCAACTTATTCCGTAAGCGCTATAGCTTGCCGAGTAAGAGGGAACGCAAATATATTCGCTCAACTCTACTGAGCACTTTCAGTGAATAAAGATAGAAGTTTGTTCACAAGTTTGTTGAGCTGGATTTTCTTCCGTTTTGTAATCCCCATAAGTGTTGCAGCTGTCCAACAGCCGCGAGTTATGCAGCCACAGGGACTCAAACACATTATTCAAGCACACCAAATACACACGGTTAGCACACGAGCATGGTCAGATAACATCCTATCCGAGCACGTTCTATCATCACTAATTTCAATGAATAAAATACAAGTTTTATGGAAATTGTTTAACATAAAAAAGGTAATTAATGTGATTAGGTTCTCCTCTTTTAACAATCTACTTTCAAATCACATACAATTTTCAATATGAAATGTTCTCTTTAAATTATATTTCTTCATAAATCATAATGCAAACTAAGTGTTCAGAAAAAGACATTTTAACAAGTATAAAAATCAGTTCAAGTGGAGACAATAATTCTGATTATGAAGTCATATAATGTACAATGGGATGTTTGTATTGCACAAGCTGAGAAGCCCATTAAGAGCAACGTATATCATTTCTGACATTCCTTTGGTCTTCTTGACATATAATGATTCATATATAGACTGTTGCAACATGATGGATGACCCTTCACATTATGAAAAAGTAATCAAAAGGGAGCAAATAACATTATATGCAATGCTGTATAAATTATACATCCAATCCACCGATAGCTCATAATCAGCACTGTTATTTTGAAGCAACTATACAGTCAAAGTTGAAAATTCTCCAGTTCTTTAGTTTATATACATAAAAGGAGCAGGATGTTCTATGTCTAAATCACTAATCCTAAAAGATTAACCAAAGATTAACTTTGTTCCGATATTTTAAAAATATTCCTAGTCAATGACACATCTGAACTATCACATGGAATACATCTCAGTAGGTATAACAAAGTAATTGGCGAAATTGAACTTGAGACTGCTTGTCTTTGAAATACAAGATATACTCATAAATGTGTCAGTCAGCAAGCCCTTAGGTGCAGCCAGTTTACAAATCAAGCAGTTTATAACACTTTAGTTATGAACATTAAAAACGGACCATTCCATATTCATATATACATTTTTAAAGGATTTGGAAATCCTGTATAATCAATGCCCATCATGGTGTAGGGCAGGAGAAAGTTGACACATAGTTTTTGGCAAAATATTCAGTACAATGGGAATTTTATTACGGTAATTGAAATCCCTACTTTTTGTAGACATAGCAGTCAAAAAGGAAGGAGACGAGGTCTGAGATACCTGTAAATTCTTGATTCAGCACCACACTCTTAGACTAACAGACAAATATATGTGACGTAGAGCTGTAGACCCTTCCTCTTAACATGTTATGCTCATCATAGTCTGTGTTTCATAGCCTTCACTGGAGGACACAGAAATCATGGGTGTAGGCTGCTGCTACTAGGAGGCTGAGACTAAGCAAATTAAAAAGTTGGCTCATTTTAGGCTTAAGGTACCGTCACACTCAGCGACGCTGCAGCGATATAGACAACGAGCCGATCGCTGCAGCGTCGCTGTTTAGGTCGCTGTAGAGACGTCAAACACAGCAGCTCCAGAACGATGCAGGAGCGATCCTGTGACGTAACGGTGACTCACTTATCGTTCTCGCAGGTCGTTAGCTCCATGTAAAACATTGCTGGCATCTTTGCTTTTGCTGTCAAACACGACGATACACGCTGACCTGACGACCAAATAAAGTTCTGGACTTCTAGCTCCGACCAGCGATATAACAGTGGGATCCAGATCGCTGCTGCGTGTCAAACACAACGAGATCGCTATCCAGGACGCTGCAACGTCACGGATCGTTGTCGTTCTCGTTGTAAAGTTGCTGAGTGTGAAGGTACCTTAAGGCTATACCATGCTACTGGCACTGATCTAATCAGTATGAGATTAGCAGTAGGAGAAGTAACAGTAAAAAAGAACGCAGAAAAGAACAACTGAACCAAAAGACACACATACAAGATTCAGAGTTGTGTATCCCACTGAAGGTTATGGGAATTAAATTTTACAATGAGTATAAAAAAAAACCTCTTTTCTCAGGTTATTTCTTTGGGGGACACAGGAAATAGATAGTGCACAGAAAAACATGAAGCTACCTTTCAAACCTGAAAAGCTGGACCCTGATGTCACACTGAGCAGGAGACACCCACCACATTGGTAGGGTGAGCCATGATCCATAAAGAGGGCAGGACTGATTAATGAAATTAATTGCCATGGAAGCTGGGAGACCCTTGCAACTATCTTATGGAATGACAAACAAAAAGACTCAAAGCATTCAACTTGTGGAGAAACCTCTTCTTAAGTTGGGAAGAGGATCAGCAGAAGGATGGGAGCACAATATCTTGAAAGATGTGGAAGTAAGAGACCATGTTGGATAGGAAGTATGCTACTGGTTGGAGGACTACCATGTCTTTAATGAAGATTACAAAAGGCAACCCAACAGGGTAGCACTATCACCTTGGATCCCCCCCTACAGATAAAAATCACAATAAGATCACCACCTTCCAAGAAAGGAAAGGTCTCACAGATATATCAGAGGTCTCTATGGAGGAACTGAGGGGGCAATTCCTTGAAGAAGTTTCAACATGGGATTTGGAAACTAAAGGCTTCTGAAAAATAATGCACAAAGCAAGGCCAGATTGTTGAAAACTAAGGATTGAGGGAAGAGAAATAATCATTGGAGAGATATGGCTCATTAAATCAACGGAAATATAATTTCCAGATTAGGTGAGAAATGTGAGAGGAAAGAGGCTTCCTCACTTTTATCACGGCATGGCCAGCATGACTGGAAAAGCTGCTTCCATAACACAATAACTGTGACCTGGGTGTATGACCATGGGAAAAAAGAATCTGGGAGAAGCCATGAAATGTCGGCAACTAGGTTGACTATCCGTGTACCAGGAGCATCTTGGCTATCACAGGGCACAAAGATCACTGGAACTACTTGCACTGTGACCTGCTTGGAGAAGTGGGAGAGAAAATGTAGAGGACAGAGAAGAGATTCCATGGAGGTGATTATAAAAGATCATTAGTTTGGGATACAAACTGGGGGACCTCGTGGTTGATCCTGGAGGACATGAGGTTGGTGCTTGCAGTGTGCTCAAAATTGGAAAATCATGGAGACTATCGCAGTGCATAGAGAGCCGTTCCCCTAGACCCAGCCATTTTCTATTCCAGGTATGTGGGCTTTTAAGATCACTGGAATGTAGCACTGTGGTATACTCCAACATCCTGCTGTCATAACGGTCTTGTTGCAGGTTCTGCCTTAATGGGCCATACTCTGTTGCCAGTGAATAAGGGAAAGAAGGATTGCCCTGAGTTTCAGGTTGTTGAGGAGCAGATGGTACTCTTGCAGGTTAAAGCAGCCCTGAACTGCGAGAAAAAGAAACGCTACTATTGCTGCCTAGGTGATTGGTATCTGTAGATCCGACCAGCCAGTGATTCAGAAGTAATGAGCAGCCTGGTGAATTAGTGGTAAGTGCAGCCAACATAGAATAGGAAGGTCCAAATAGAGGGTTATTGGTCTCACTTCGACAGGATAGCCAATTGAAGGTGTCTTGTGTGGAAGGGTGCTAGTGGAGGTCCAGGAGGAAAGAGGATGCAGAAAAGAAGCTAGAATCACTTGTCCCAAAGATGTGGATCTTCCGTAGTGATGGAGCAGGACTCAGAGTCCCACTGCTACTTGCCTTGCGCTGGCAGGCAGGCTAGCAAGAGTCTGTGTCAAGGACTGTACACTTTTTCATAGGAAACTGTTGTTTTCCAATTAGTTCTGCTGTTGGTAAGCAACAAATAACAGTGTTATTTCCTAGCACTGCTCCTTTTTCCCGCATTGAGGGACAGTGAGACCAAATCACTGTTTCTCCAACCATATTATAAGAGAGAAAACATTATCAAACAAAAAATACAAAAATAACGGTATAAACAGATCTTGACAATTTAGACCTGTCTACTACTGACTAATAAGCTAATATGCACTCTCTCGGGGTTAGTAGGAGGAAACAACTTATTTTATTTCTATTGTCAGACTCCTAGCAGCAGCTGTCCATTCCCATGGTTCCTGTATCCCCCAAAGAACTGACCGTAAAAATGTAGGCCTCAACTCATCAAAGTGCTTTTTATGGGGAATCTGGTGTAAAACACTTTCATAAGTGGCAACATTTTTGCCAACTTGCATTTTATGCCGGTTTTGTGAAGATCCACCAAAGTGAGTAAAGCTTGGGCAGATGGGAGAATGACACTACAACTCGTCTAAATCATGACTAGCTGTGGTAGATCTTATGCCAGAAGTCTTACACCAGTCTGTCACTGGAGTAAGATTTGTGGAGAGGCGCATGCCACTTTGCAGACGAGCCTGATTCATGAGGAGGTGTTTTAATGAATCTGAAGCGTCTGACTCCAAAATACAAGTCTTGATGAATTGAGGGCCTTAGGGTCTCTAACGGTAACACATGCAACCTTATGGCTGGATAAAGGGTCATTACCACATACAGCACAGAGCATTGCATATTTAAAACGGAAGCATAATAAAACTCTCACTTAATCATAATCATGGAGCGATGTCTTTTGTTTTGTGTTTCTAATGCTGCAGAACATTCACTGCTAATATGTAGAAAAGCGGTTCAGAAAGCCACATAAGAAATATCTCTTAAAGATCCTTGTGAAAATGGCTATTTCTATGTCATTTTCAAAGCTTATCCTTCATCAAAAGACCCAATTACAATAAAGGTAAGAAACGGTAACCAAAAACAGCAAAACTTTCTCTCCTGCTATTTACATCTTCTCCAAAATAAACTGCTTGCCTATGTGGTATAAGGAAAAATGTGGCTGCAGCAAAAGCTACTTCACAGCTAGTAAATGAGTCACGCAGCCAAAAATATGCCTTTCTTCTCACATTCTTCGCACACACTATGTGAAGTTAATTTGTCACCTCAAATTGACACCGTTCATGAATATACTAAATTAAGAAACACTAACCACCACAGAATTCGTGTATCAATAGCCCAATTCAGATCAGGAAAGTCACAACACAGCACAATCGTACATTAGTGACCTCGAATATGTCAAATTAGCACTACGTTGGCCAACTTCCAACGCTAACAATCAGAATGTATTCATTGGTATCCCGATGACACCAACATATTCTGAAGAGCTGGGCATGGATAACCAGCGGTGCCATTGATTCTGGGGTCCACTGTTCAGCTAAAAGAAATATTTTCTGACTCTGTTTCACAAATTTTCCTTTGCTGCTACAGTATAATAAACTGGTGGTTTGCTAAATGAATTGATGAGAGGTTACATGCTGTACATGCTGTGTGAAAGGGGTTGTCCACTACTCAGACGACCCCCTTCTCAATCTCTATGTTTTCCCCTTTTAAAATAACAACACTTATTTAAACTCGCCTCCGGTGCAGGTGCCATTCCAGCGGTGCCGGCACTGGCTATCCCAGGGATCGTATAACATTATGATGTCACGCAATCCCTGTGGTCAATCAGCAGCTGCTTCACTCTCCCTGCCTTCAGACGAATCACATATCAGAAGGAAGTGAGAGAACAGTAGCTCTCCCTGTGTATGCGATTTGATTGAAGGAGGGCAGAGTGATGCCAGCGCTTAATAGCCACAGAGATTGCGTGACATAATAATGTTATGCAATCCCTGGGAAAGCCAGTGCCGACACCACTGGAATGGCGCCAGCAACGGAGGTAAAGATAAGTGAGAAAACATAGGGATTGAGAAGGGGGTTGTCTGATAAGTGTGTAATACCAATTACGGCTGATGTAGAGGAATGGAGCTGCCCTCTCTTAAACAGAGACAGTTCCCCTGTGGACTAGTCCGAGCCTCTATAGATAGATCTGATCCGGTATGGAAAGAACTGTAGCAGTGATTAAGTGATTCTAGATAATGTCAGTAGTGATTATTTATGAGGTTTTCAATGGGAACTGAATCCGGCTTGTTTCATGTTTCCCCTGCACTTGGCACATTGAAAAACTTAACATGATATGTCATTTGTAAGACTCAGTTTAGCTCAGAACAGATAACTATGAAAGCAAAACTTTATATTTTATAACAATCAATTTTGCTTATTTGATTTTCAATGTGTTTCTGAAAAGGACTATTGAATAAAACAGTGAAGGGAGGGCGTCAATACTGAAAGGTCCGAAATGACATCACAGCCACTAATACATCTTTATTATCGAGCGCTGGCTCTCACGGGAACAGCTGCCCAGCTTTATGAGAGATCAGATGAGATGAGCGTAACGGCATGACAAGCTCTTCTGATCTCTGATCAAGCTGTCAGGCACTTGTCATATATTCAGCTGAGATTACATCAGCCCGACACTGGAAATTCAGGCCGTCTGAACTGAGGATGAGATCACCCCCAAGTCTGTCACTGTGCTTTAGTCCATTTTCATAAGTAAATCACATACAAGTATATTAAATCAACCCCCATTTTATATGTGCAGGGTGATTTAAAAGCAATGTCTAAATAATCCTATGGATCAATTACAGACAAGATCCTGGACTTGAGACATTTTCAAGTGAAACCAGTATTTGTATACATTGCCTATGACCTAAAAGTGAACTGGAGAAACGCTATAGATCCACAAATATAGGGTCAATCTGTAGGTATATAGTATTTAAACCCTGGATAGCCAGTTTACTAGAGCAGCAGCTACAGGGAGAAAATGAAATGTTATTCTCCCTGTAGCCACTGTTTCCAGTCATTGCAGCGGTGCAGGGAAATATTACAGTCACTGATCACTAAGCAGGCAGCACGCTTTAATCACTCCCTTGCACGTAGGCTATCAAAGTATAGGGGAGTGATTAGAGCCGTGCTCACTCTTTAATGAGTAGTGACTAATGCAATTCCTTGATTCCACCGGATGACTGGAAGAGAGCAGCTGCAGGGAGGATACAACTTCATTTTCTCTGTGCAATTGCTGCTACAATAACCTGACCACACAGGGATTACCTACAGTTGGCCTCTATACTCACAGGTAAATAGTAATTCCCTTTAAAATTTGTTCTAGAGGCAACATATATTGCAACATTATTATGAGATAACATAGCCACATAAAGGAGTTCTTCAGACTGCCAGTACTGCACCAATCCTTAGTTTAAGGGGCCAAAGCATGTATTTCTATTTTAGCGAGTGATTGCATATTAAAGAGGATATGCCCTTGTTTAACGAACAATGAGGGTCCAATCTCTGGAACCCCTGTCAATCCAGAAAATGAAGAAACCACAACTTTGCTTCAGCACTATCTTCTTTACATCACAGTTTTTCCTCTGCATACGGACATTCCTGGTCACAAGCTGCAGTTACTTGCACAGACATGAAGCCAAAAGGGTCTTTGTGCAAGGAAAAGTAATGAAGGCGATACAGTACTGAAGCAAAGCACGGATTCTTTCACTCTTAGTTCGCAAGAGCCCTAGAGGCAAGACCCCAGCGATCATGATGTAATAGCATATCCTAGCATTATGACATCATTTACCAAGATGGGAAAACCCATATAAGCACTGCAGCTCCTTCACAGATTTTTACCTATACATGAAATATAATGCTTCAAGCTTTTCAGTATGGAGCCAGTACAGCAGTATCACATTACAGACGGAAGTATTTTTAGCTTCACAGTACAGCACTATCACATTACAGCTGACATTACTTGTACTATCACAGTACAGTAGTATCACATTACAGCGGACATTACTTGTAGTATCACAGTACAGCACTACTGCATTACAGCTAACAGTACTTGTAGTATCACATTACAGCGGACATTACTTGTAGCATCACAGTACAGCACTATCACATTACAGCAAACAGTACAGTAGTATCACATTACAGCTGACATTACTTGTACTATCACAGCACAGTAGTATCACATTACAGCTGACATTACTTGTACTATCACAGTACAGTAGTATCACATTACAGCTGACATTACTTGTAGTATCACAGTACAACACTACTGCATTACAGCTAACAGTACTTGTAGTATCACATTACAGCGGACATTACTTGTAGTATCACAGTACAGCACTATCACAATACAGCACTATCACAATACAGCTAACAGTACAGTAGTATCACATTACAGCTGACATTACTTGTACTATCACAGCACAGTAGTATCACATTACAGCTGACATTACTTGTACTATCACAGCACAGTAGTATCATATTACAGCTGACATTACTTGTACTATCACAGTACAGTAGTATCATATTACAGCTGACATTACTTGTACTATCACAGTACAGTAGTATCACATTACAGCTGACATTACTTGTACTATCACAGCACAGTAGTATCACATTACAGCTGACATTACTTGTACTATCACAGCACAGTAGTATCATATTACATCTGATATTACTTGTACTATCAAAATACAGTAGTATCATATTACAGCTGACATTACTTGTACTATCACAGCACAGTAGTAGCACATTACAGCTGACATTACTTGTACTATCACAGCACAGTAGTATCAAATTACAGCTGATATTACTTGTACTATCACAGTACAGTAGTATCACATTAGAGCTGACATTACTTGTAGTATCACAGTACAACACTACTGCATTACAGCTAACAGTACTTGTAGTATCACATTACAGCGGACATTACTTGTACTATCACAGTACAATAGTATCACATTACAGCTGACACTACTTGTACTATCACAGTACAGTAGAATCATATTACATCTGATATTACTTGTACTATCACAGTACAGTAGTATCATATTACATCTGATATTACTTGTACTATCACAATACAGTAGTATCATATTACAGCTGACATTACTTGTACTATCACAGTACAGTAGTATCATATTACATCTGATATTACTTGTACTATCACAGTACAGTAGTATCATATTACATCTGATATTACTTGTACTATCACAGTACAGTAGTATCACATTACAGCTGACATTACTTGTAGTATCACAGTACAACACTACTGCATTACAGCTAACAGTACTTGTAGTATCACATTACAGCGGACATTACTTGTAGTATCACAGTACAGCACTATCACAATACAGCTAACAGTACAGTAGTATCACATTACAGCTGACATTACTTGTACTATCACAGCACAGTAGTATCACATTACAGCTGACATTACTTGTACTATCACAGCACAGTAGTATCATATTACAGCTGACATTACTTGTACTATCACAGCACAGTAGTATCACATTACAGCTGACATTACTTGTACTATCACAGCACAGTAGTATCATATTACAGCTGACATTACTTGTACTATCACAGTACAGTAGTATCATATGACAGCTGACATTACTTGTACTATCACAGTACAGTAGTATCACATTACAGCTGACATTACTTGTACTATCACAGCACAGTAGTATCACATTACAGCTGACATTACTTGTACTATCACAGCACAGTAGTATCATATTACAGCTGACATTACTTGTACTATCACAGCACAGTAGTATCATATTACAGCTGACATTACTTGTACTATCACAGTACAGTAGTATCACATTACATCTGACATTACTTGTACTATCACAGCACAGTAGTATCACATTACAGCTGACATTACTTGTACTATCACAGCACAGTAGTATCATATTACAGCTGACATTACTTGTACTATCACAGTACAGTAGTATCACATTACAGCTGACATTACTTGTACTATCACAGCACAGTAGTATCATATTACAGCTGACATTACTTGTACTATCACAGCACAGTAGTATCATATTACAGCTGACATTACTTGTACTATCACAGCACAGTAGTATCACATTACATCTGACATTACTTGTACTATCACAGCACAGTAGTATCACATTACAGCTGACATTACTTGTACTATCACAGCACAGTAGTATCATATTACAGCTGACATTACTTGTACTATCACAGTACAGTAGTATCACATTACAGCTGACATTACTTGTACCATCACAGCACAGTAGTAGCACATTACAGCTGACATTACTTGTACTATCACAGTACAGTAGTATCACATTAGAGCGGACATTACTTGTAGTATCACAGTACAACATTACTGCATTACAGCTAACAGTACTTGTAGTATCACATTACAGCGGACATTACTTGTAGTATCACAGTACAGCACTATCACAATACAGCTAACAGTACAGTAGTATCACATTACAGCTGACATTACTTGTACTATCACAGTACAGTAGTATCACATTACAGCTGACACTACTTGTACTATCACAGTACAGTAGTATCATATTACATCTGATATTACTTGTACTATCACAGTACAGTAGTATCATATTACATCTGATATTACTTGTACTATCACAATACAGTAGTATCATATTACAGCTGACATTACTTGTACTATCACAGTACAGTAGTATCATATTACATCTGATATTACTTGTACTATCACAGTACAGTAGTATATTACATCTGATATTATTTGTACTATCACAGTACAGTAGTATCATATTACAGCTGACAGTACTTGTAGTATCACAGTACAGTAGTATCATATTACATCTGATATTACTTATACTATCACAGTACAGTAATATCATATTACATCTGATATTACTTGTACTATCACAGTACAGTAGTATCATATTACAGCTGACATTACTTGTAGTATCACAGTACAGTAGTATCATATTACAGCTGGAATTACTTGTACTATCACAGTACAGTAGTATCAAATTACAGCTGACATAACTTGTACTAGCACAGTACAGTAGTATCACATTACAGCTGACAACTTGTACTATCATAGTACAGTAGTATCATATTACACCTGACATTACTTGTACTATCACAGTACAGTAGTATCATATTACAGCTGAAATCACTTGTACTATCACAGTACAGTAGTATCATATTACAGCTGACATTCCTTGTAGTATCACAGTACAGCACTATCACATTACAGCGAACAGTACTTCTAGTATCATATTATAGCTGACAGTACTTGTAGTATCACATTATAGCTGACAGTACTTGTGGTATCACAGTACAATAGTATCACATTACAGCCAAGAGTGCTTGTATTACAATCCAAGTACTTAAAGGGGTTCTCTCACGAACAATGTACATTTTAATCACTAGATCTTGGAATAATAATAAGTTCCACAATTGGGTGTGTTTAAAAAAAATGTTCCGGTGCTGATATACTCTTATAAATGTGTCCCTACTGTGTACTGTGTAATGGCTGTGTCTGACAGTACAGGAACATAGTCTGATCATACCACATCTCCTGAGCAGGGGAGGAAGAAAAAGAGAATACAGACATTACAGCATGGGCTTACAAGTAATTCTTTCTTTGAGATAAAACATTTTTTAAAAAACAGGCAGAGAAATGTTTTACCTCACAAAAAGAATCAGCTGTGATCCCATGCTGTGCTATTGGTGTATTCTCTTTGGCTTCCTCCCTTGCCCAGGAGATGTGACATGATCAGACTATGTTCCTGTATGGTCAGACTCAGACATTACACAGTACACAGCAGGGGCACATTTATAAGATTATCTCAGCACAGGAACTTTTTTTTTTTTTTAAACACACTTGTGGAAATTATTATTTCAACATTTATTGATTAAAATAAACTTTAAAATTAACTTTGTCAGTGGGAAAACCCCTTTAACGTACACATTATAGTACTACTTACTAGTAGCCTCACATTACAGCAGACAGTACTTGCTCTCAAATTCAAAACAAAAGCCTGAGAGGCAGCGCTGGAAAGTAAGAGAAACAGACATTTTCACCATGATCATGAATTATTAGATAGTTACTACTGAAATGTTAATGGCCCCATTACATATTATGTTCTATATCATTGGCTGTATATAGATCATATGATAACTTTCTTTAATCCTCCTATTTTAATTTCTCACAAGATTATAAAACTTTATAGTCAATTAATTGCAATACAAAAAAAGTTTGTGTAACAAAGAAAAAAGTGACGGAAATTATGAAAGTTTTACCCTTTGGGTAGATTTCTTTTAATGGCACATCTGCAGCAGACACAGCTCTGACCACTTGGTTGGCCTCTAATAAATTCACACAATTGGTTCTCTTTATGTTTGCAAATTTGGTTGGCTGGAAAAAGTGATCACTCGGAGAACCCGCTTGATTGCCTAGAGGATGTTTTCTCTTCCAGCTGTAAACTTCACTAGGAGACTAAAATAAAAAATAACAAATCAAATGCACAGCAATTGTTACAGCAATAAGCATTTATTCCAGAGGCCATGGCTTTCACCAGAGCTCAGGGGATCCCAGCTGCACTGAGCTGAGAGTATTAATACAGTAATCTTGCACCATTGTGTGGATTTCCACCACTGTGGAGATCGGCTTTCACACTTCAGACATTCTGGCTGTAAGTAATGAGAATCACAGAATAAGCAGAACATTTTCATTCATGATGTATATTACAGATACTCTAAAAAGAGATATCTGGAACTAATCCAGATTCACTGCACTATTATTTCCACCTTACAAACAAGATTTACCCCCCCCCCCCCCCCGATATTTTACATTTAAATGTATAGGTCAGATGGTGCAAATATATTATAAAAATAATGAGAATACAGTAAATTCATTTTGTGTATAATACAATAATAAATGGCATTTATGGTACCAAGGGCAGTAATAGTGGTCTTCTAGAGACTCGAAGAAGAATGGTCCAGAGGCCACATCTGTAATCTATAGATGCCAGACCAAAGCCCGGCAAACCTCCTCCTACCTTCTGATTAGCATGCCCAGAAAGTCATCATCATTGCAGAATGACGCCCGTTTGACATCACGCCGGGCCTAATTAGAAAAAGAGCCATGGATCTCAGCAGGTAGGAAGAGGTTCGCTGGTTTGGTGACTATGGACTTACAACATAGCCGCTAGACCACAATTCTGAAAACCTCCTCGATTTCTCATTATTAATACTTAAACTAGTAATATGACCGTGTAATGTCTATTAGCTATACACACATATGGAATGTCAATTAAATATGCCGTATACAGCGCATATACTCCATAATGCAGAGTTTGCTTTGCTTTTTCAGAATTCTTTCCATGGACGTGTATGGCATTTATGGGAACAAACCAGCCCATTCCCTGTATAACATGCTGCCTGCAGAGTGGACTACAAATGACGCAATAATAACGTCACATTCAAATGTAGAATGTACTGGTTTGAGCCAACTTGACTTTCATAGCTCTTACCATTAGGTCAGGAAATCCTACTACTATTGAGGCATAGTGATTTTCATCCGAAAATATCCTATTAGGAGAGGTGATCTTCTGGTTAATCGCTGCGCTCAGGTTCTCAGGAGGCAGCTGATCACTAGAAATGACATGTAGATTGGTGGGCTCCAAACCTGGAAAATAAGGTGGTAAACTCAGTTCTTTCATCTCCTGCTTATTATTATTTAGTGCACTATTTGGACCCTACATCACATATAAATACTAAACCCCAATATATTAAATGTGGCAATGACCAAGTACAAACAACACGTGCTACAAGTTACTTGCCTTTAGGAAATTTCACAACCAAACAATAGGTAAAGTAATCCAAACAGAAAACTTTACACACTTTAGTTTTTATACGGAACACAGTATTCACTGTCACATTAAATACCTGCAGTCACTCCAAAACCAGCACTCGCAGCTTCCTCTTCAAGGGCATGCAATTGGCAAACTCCGGTGTCCTCAGCGTCCATGTGCAAAGGTGTGGTCAGAAGAAATTTCCTGCAGATTTCCGAAAAGGAAGATGGACATTATATATCCCAAATATAGAATAGTTTGTCACCGACATTGTAGTTAACGAATCCAGAGGCAATTAAAGCTTTGTCTGATATTGCATTTGTTACATTTCCACCTATCATTAATAAGAATGGGCAAACCCGAACGGTAAGGGTTTGGGGTACGCACCGAGCATCTAATTGTTGACAGACCTCGAGCATGGACTACTCCCTGAAGTCTGTGTTACAGTTCGGGTTTCCCACGCTGTCATACTGTTTTACACACTTTTGCAAGCCTGTGTGTATGTATATCTATCTATCCACACTGCGGGGAAAATATATATTTGATACACTGCCGATTTTGCAAGTTTTTCCACATATAAAGAATGGAAAGGTCTGCAATATTTATCATAGGTACACATCCAATGTCAGAGAATCTAAAAATAATATCCAGAGAAACATTTTGCATCACTTCTTGTAAAGAAAATGCCTACAATTGTGAATATTTTGTTTTCTTTTTATTGTGAAGCAAACAACAAATAGGACAAAATAACTGAAAGCTTCAGTGTGCATAACTATTCATCCCCCTAAAGTCAGTACTTTGTAGAACCTCCTATTGATGCAATAACAGCTGCAAGTTGCTTTGGATAAGTCTGTATGAGATTTCCACATCTTGCCTGGGATTTTTGCCCCTTCCACAAGGCAAAACTGTTCCAGCTCCTTCAAGTTAGATGGTTTCCTCTGGTGAACAGCAATCTTCAAATCTGACTACAGATTCCCAATAGGATTACGGTCTGGGTTTTAACTAGGTCACTCCAAAACATTTACACATTTCCCCTTAAACCTATTGAGTGTTGCTTTAGCAGTATGCGTTGGGTCATTGTCTTGTTGTAAGTTCAAGTCTAAAAATCCCTGACAGACAAACAGGATTTGCTCAAGAATATCCTTGTATTTCGCACCATCCATCTTCCCCTCGAATGGAACCATTTTCCATCTCCCTTCTTCCAAAAACCATCCCCACAGCATGATGCTGCCACCACCATATTTCATTGGGAATGGTAAATAGCGTTTACCTTGATGGACAAAAATTTAAATTTTGGTCTCATCTGACCACAACACCTCCATACACATACACTTCCATACATCTCCCAGGTCTTTTGGCAAACTCAAATCGAGCCTTTCAAATTTTGTAAGTAAAGGCTTTTTTTCTGCTCACTCTTACTTAAAGGCAAACTCTATGGAATGTATGATTTATTATGATCATATGGACAGATGCTCCAGTCTCTGCTAGGGAACTCTGTATTTCCTTCAGAGTTACCTTTGGTCTCTGTGCTGCCCCTCTCATAAATGTCTTGCTTGACCAGGAAGAGGTTTTGGTGGGTGGCCCTCTCTTGGCAGGTTTGTTGTTATACCATGTTCTTTCCATTTGATGATAATGGGTTTGATGGTGCTCCGGGGACTCATCAGAGCCTGGGATATTATTTTTTTTTTCTTAGTAACCCAACCCTGACTTGTACTTCTCAACAACTTTGTCCCTCACTTGTTAGGAGATCTCCTTGGTCTTCATGGTGTTGTTTAGTTAGTGGTGCCTCTTGCTTAATGGTGTTGCAGCCTCTGTGGCCTTTCAGAAAAGGTGTGTATATACTGACAGCCCATGTAACACTTAGATTGCACAAAGGTGGACTTCTTTTCACTAAGCATGTGATTCATGTAGGTAATAGCTTGCACCAGAAATTTTCAGGGGCTTCATCACAAAAGGGGTGAATTATTATTATTTATTATTATAGCGCCATTTAATTCATGTCGCTTTACATGTGAAAAGGGGTATACATAATAAAAAAACAAGTACAATAATCTTAAACAATACAAGTCACCGACTGGTACAAGAGGAGAGGTGAATACATATGCAAATGCCAAATTTTAGTTATTTGATCCCATAAATGTAACTTGTGTTAATATTTTTCTTGTGCACATGGAAATTAAAATCCAGCTCCAGGAATAAAAAGTATCAAAAATGTATTTAAACATATTAAAATTTGGAAAACTGCTGGCAAGCGATAAATTACATCATTTGTATTGAAGCTACCATATAGTCGCTGGACGCGTTTCGAGCACAAACAGTTTCTTAGACTTCAGCTAAAGTCTAAGAGCACTGTTTGTGCTCGAAACGCGTCCAGCGACTATATGGTAGCTTCCATCCAAATGATGTAATTTATCACCTGCCAGCAGTTTTCCAAATTTTAATATGTTTAAATACATTTTTTATACTTGTTATTCCTGGAGCTGGATTTTTCTTTCCATGTGCACAAGTTTCAACCTCAGACAGAGATGTTTTTTCCTTGCTCTGATATTATGTGGACTACAGATGAAGGTTTCTACTGGGTGAGCTGAAAAGTTTTTCTGTTATTCTCTTAATATTTTTCTCACCTCATCAGCTTAGATTATTTAGCCAAATAACTAATGAAAGAATAAAGTTACGTTAAAACCAAGCACATCATTGTATTTCTTGCGAAATTTTCAATAAGTTTGATGTGTCACATGACCCTTTTCCAATTGAAAAAAAATAAAGTTGGATCCAAAATGGTCGCTTCAAAATGGTCGCCATGGTCACCACCCATCTTGAAAAGCTTCCCCCCTCCCATATACTAATGTGCCACATACAGGAAGTTGATATCACCAACCATTCCCATTTTATTTAGGTGTATCCATATATGGCCCACCCTGTATCCATTTATATAATTACCTTGTAATGTTTTCATTTCCTGTTCTGTCCAGATGTCACCGTATCCCAGAATTCCAAGCAGAGGAAGTTCACCGATCGCCATATTGGGACACCCAAGTAATGGGTGTCTCAATATGAAAACTGCTGCTGGTACCAACCCTATTGCACGGTACCACCAGGGAAACACCGTCGCACCACACACACTTTCACACTCACACTTTCACACAGCCTCTTGTGCGGTACCACCAGTGGAACACTGTCGCAAATACGCCGCCGCCGGGATCAGCTGAATGATTCACTGACTGGCGCCATCTTTGTACAGGAGGAGTGCATGCGCAGTTTCAATGTGACCGCCGCTATCTGTCTGCTTAAAGACGGCAGCGGTCTCATTTACTGCGCCTGCGCGAATTACATGCAGGCGCAGTGAATCATTCTGCAGATGCCCAATGTGTCTACAGGCAGAGGAAGCCGGTCACATTACAGGGGTTTTCCCACGAACGAAAGCTCATTTTAAAAACTCACTCTGTCTGACCGTGTACGGAGCATACCACATCTCCTGGGCAGGGGAGGAAGCAAAAGACAATACTGACATTACAGCAGGAGATCACAGTGGATTCATTTTGTGAGGTAAAATATTTCACTGACCGTTTTTAAAAAATATTTTACCTCACAAAATGTATCCTCTGGAATCTCCTACTGTTATGTCAGTATTGTCTTCTGCTTCCTCCCCTGCCCAGGAGCTGTTGTATGTTCTGTACACGGTCAGACACAGACAATTTTTAAAATGAACTTTTGTTCGTGGGAAAATCCCTTTAAAAAGCAAATATCAACGCAAACATGGCTCCTCATTAGTGTTGAGCATTCCGATACCGCAAGTATCGGGTATCGGCCGATACTTGCGGTATCGGAATTCCGATACCGAGATCCGATACTTTTGTGGTATCGGGAATCGGAAGTTCCCAGTGTATGGTTCCCAGGGTCTGAAGGAGAGGAAACGCTCCTTCAGGCCCTGGGATCCATATCCTTGTAAAAAATAAAGAATTAAAATAAAAAATAGGGATATACTCACCCTCTGACGCGCCCTGGTAGTAACCGGCAGCCTGCTTTGCTTAAAATGAGCGCGTTCAGCACCTTCCATGACGTCACGGCTTCTGATTGGTCGCGTGCCGCTCATGTGACCGCCACGCGACCAATCACAAGCCGCGACGTCCTCCCTCAGGTCCTAAATTCCCTTCTAGGAATTTAGGACCTGAGGGATGACGTCACGGCTTCTGATTGGTCGCGTGGCGGTCACATGAGCGGCACGCGACCAATCAGAAGCCGTGACGTCATGGAAGGTACTGAACCAGCTCATTTTAAGCAAAGAAGGCTGCCGGTTCACAGCGGTAAGGTCCAGGCTGCGTCGGAGAGGTGAGTATATCAATATTTTTTATTTTAATTCTTTATTTTACACATTCATATGGATCCCAGGGCCTGAAGGAGAGTTTCCTCTCCTTCAGACCCTGGGAACCATCAGGGATACCTTCCAATACTTGAGTCCCATTGACTTGTATTGGTATCGGGTATCGGTATGGGCGAGATCCGATACTTTGCCGGTATCGGCCGATACTTTCCGATACTGATACTTTCAAGTATCGGACGGTATCGCTCAACACTACTCCTCATATAAAGTACGCCAATGTCAATGAAAAGAATGCGGCAAAGGCACAACGTCGAAGACCACAAAGAGCAAATGAGACTCTTGAAGAGCAACAGCATCGCTGGGACAAAAACAATGCATATAAGCATAGGCGTCAAGCACGAGTCCCCTGATGCAAAAGTCATTAGATTATCACAGGATGCCATTAGGTAACAACAGTGCCGCATGCCTGCCCCCCATCGTGACATTACCGCCCCCCCGATGCAATAGTATTGGGCTTCAATCTAGTGTGTATATATATATATATATATATATATATATATATATATATATATATATATATATATATATATATATATATATATATATACACATACATACATACACATATATACATACACACACACACATTTATAAACACACATATTTTGTATATAGGTGTATGTTTGGCCTTGTACAGTAAATAAATATGTTAACTGTTAGGCTTGTGCAGTTGTGAATAGACCAGTGTGAGGAAGGTGTTGGCATTGTGTCATTTTCAGACCTGCTCCTGATAGATGCTAATGTGCAATGGTATTTTATTTGGAGAAAAGTATACGCTGCAAAAATTAAAATTTACTAATTTTCTCTATTTCTGTAGAAAGTTTATTTGCTTGGTTTAAAAGACAGCAGACACTTACTTATCGGTCTGATTCTCAACTAGAAGCCACTTATCTTCTGCCACCAAGAACACAGACTTGAGATTGATTGGTAAGGAGATTGCATGTGTAGTGCCCTCCAGAACATCCAGGACATTAATACAGTTACTGTAAAACAACAAGAAATCTTCATTCTGCTGTGATTTATTGGCACAGAGACATTTGTGAGCCTAATATCGTAAGCCCACCTGTTTTCCTTAAAGAACACCAGCCAATTCTTGTGTGCAAACTCTCTACACATTCTGTAACTTTCCTAAAATAAATCACATATTTATGATTAACCAATAACTAGACTGGTGTTAAAACTGTGCGGAACACATAAGCCATATTTCAGAAAGTGATGCTAACATTGTTAGATACATGGAAATGCTTACTTGTGCTTCTTTACTACCCCACCAAGAAGGTTTTTTTGGAGCTTCTGCTTCTTGCTGTGAAAGCACAATACGACGAAGCTCTCCACTTTTGGTGTCCAGCAAAAGAATAACATTACTCTGTAAAGAAACAAACGCAAGGAATAATGAGAAATGGAAGGATCGGATATGTCTATTTTATTAGGCTTTTGATAAAAAAAAAAAAGTAAAACATTACATTATATTTTAACTTTCAAAGTTTCAATATTCCTCTAAACATATTACTTTCAACAATTGTCTTAGACACAATCTCATATGTAATGGAGTTGTCTCATTAACGAAATGTGGCCACTAGGACAATCAACTGGCCACCATGGGTTCCACCCTCAGCACCCCAGGGCAAACAGGTGGTCATGCCAGGGTATAAAAGTACCGTAATAGCAGTACAGCAGAGCTGAAAAAAAAAGAGGAGGAGAGCTGATAGAAGGGTTTGTTAAAAGTGTTATTCATCGCTGCTTTCTAACCATACATGAGGTTACACCAGGAGATTATTACTTCGCACACATGGAGATACCAGCTCTAAGCTATGGCGGAGAGTGTTCTTTTTCTGCGGTGTTGTTGCCTGCTTTTGATTGGTCAGCATCATACAGGTAGAAGTAGGCGCCTCTCAGTGAAAACTCTAAAACACCCACATAGAGTTAAAATTAACTCATTAAGTGTCACTTCAGTGTCAATGAAGGACAGCTTGCTCATCTTCTCACCAAATTACACCTCACCACTTGTGCACTTGACCCGATTCCATCCCACCCCACCTCCTCCCCAACCTCACCACTACACTTATCCCATCCCTAACCCATCTCTTCAATCTATCACTAACTTCTGGTACCTTCTCCTCTGCTTTCAAACATGCCACAATCACACCTTATCCTCAAAAAGCCTTCCCTTAACCCGAGCGCTATATCCAGCTATCGCCCCATATCTTTGCTCCCATTTGCTTTCAAACTCCTTGAGCAGCACGTCCACACTGATCTTTCCTCTCACCTTGCATCTAACTCGTTCTTTGACAACCTACAATCTGGCTTCCGTCCCCACCATTCCACTGAGACTGCCCTGACCAAACTTATGAACGACTTACTTACAGCCAAAGCTAACAGACAATTCTCTATATTCCTCCTTCTAGACCTGTCCTCTACCTTCGACACAGTTGACCACTGCCTCCTACTACAGACCCTCTCTTCCTTTGGTGTCAAAGACCTTGCCCTATCCTGGATCTCCTCATACCTTACCAATCGCACATTTAGAGTTTCCTACTAATATACTGCCTCTTCATCTCGCCCCCTCTCTGTTGGTGTCCCTCAAGGTTCTGTCCTAGGACCCCTTCTCTTCTCAATCTATACCCTTGGCCTGGGACAACTCAAAGTCCTATGGCTTCCAGTACCTATATGCTGATGATACTCCGATCTACCTCTCTGGCCCAGATGTCAAATCTCTGCTCTCCAGAATCCCAGAGTGTCTGTCAGCTGTATCCTCCTCCTTCTCCTCTCGCTTCCTCAAACTCAATGTGGACAAATCTGAACTAATTATCTTTCCTTCATCATGCAAACTTTCCCTACCTGATCTATCTATCACAATAAACAAATTTACACTTTCCCCTGTCCCGGTAATCCGCTGCCTCGGAGTAACACTTGACTCTGCCCTGTCCTTCAAACCGCACATTTAAGCTCTCGCCACCTCCTGTCGCCTCGAGCTCAAAAATATCTCCAGAATCCATCCTTTTCTCAACCCTCACGCTACCAAAATGCTTGTGCATGCCCTAATCATCTCCCGCCTCGACTACTGCAACATCCTCCTCTGTGGCCTACCTTCAAACACTCTCGCACCCCTCCAGTCCGTCCTGAATTCTGCTGCCTGACTAATTAATCTCTCTTCTTACTACACTCCTGCTTCCCCTCACTCCTGCAAATCCCTTCACTGGCTCCCAATTTACCAGTGTATCCAGCTTAAACTACTCACACTGACCTACAAAGCCAACCATTACCTTTCTCCTCCGTATATTTCCGAACTAATCTCTTAATATCTTTCCCCACGTAATCTCCGGTCCTCCCAAGACCTCCTTCTCTCCTCCACGCTTATTCACTCCTCACCCAATCGCATCCAAAACTTCTCCCGAATATGCCCCATCATCTGGAATTTTGTGCCCCAACACGTTCGGTTATCCACTACATTTGGATCCTTCAAAAGGAACCTGAAAACCCATCTCATCAAAAAAGCTTACAACCTGTAATGACCACATGGCCACCTCAACACCATCGAAGCTACTGCAACCCCCGACCTACTGTCTCCTTCCCCATAATCCTGTTGAATGTAAGCCCGCAAGGGCAGGGTCCTCTGCCATTGTTAGTTTTGTTTACTGTAAGTGATTTGTATTTTGATGTAACCCAGTCTAATGTACAGCACCATGGAATTAATGGTGCTATATAAATTATTAATAATAATAATACTTTCATAGGTAATATCTCTGCAATGTGGAGGCAAACTTAAAAAGCAAAAAAAAATAGCATAAGTGCTATACACACACAGTGCGTCCAGTTCAACATGAAACAGTTGGTGAAAGATCCTCTTTAGAGATGGGCAAACCCGAACAGTAAAGTTCGGCATCCGTACCGAACACCTACCGTTCAGGCACGGACACCAAACGCAGACTTCAGCAGTAAGTCCGTGTTACTGTTCAGGTTCGGCCCCCAAACACCGGGTGTTTGCCACGCTGCCATGTGCGCTGAAGACTGGACTAAGATACTCACTGGGGACCGTGACAGACATTTGTGGACACATTCCATGTACAGTGCAGTGGACCACTATGGGGAGAAAGTACTACAGAGACTGACACCAGTAGTCACTAACTTAGGGTTACATTTTACACTTTTTTCTATGAGTAGGAACTAGTGATGAGCGAGTATACTCGTTGCTTGGGTTTTCCAGAGCACGCTCGGGTGGTCTCTGAGTATTTGTGAGTGCTCGGAAATTTAGTTTTTGTTGACTGCAGCTGCATGATTTACAGCTGCTAGACAGCTTGAATACATGTAGGAATTTCATAGCAACCAGGCAACCCCCACATGTACTCAGGCTGGCTAGCAGTTGTAAATCATGCAACTGCATCGACAAAAACTAAATCTCCGAGCACTTACAAATACTCGGAGACCACTCAAGCATGCTCGGGGAAACCCAAGCAACGAGTATACTCGCTCATCACTAGTAGGAACCTATTGCGTCAATTTCAATGCAGGATGAAAAAGCGGTTTCAGTATGTCTCAGTAAATGGAAATAACTATGATTTACAGGAAAATTCACAAGCCATAACAATAAAAATTATTTGTGTCAGTTTTCTCCACTTCAATAACATTCATTTTTTTTAATAGCAAATATCACTGTTTTAATATTACATAAAACAAAGACATGCATTAGAAAAGCTTTACAATTACAAGAATCACAAAACAATCAATACACGTTTTAAGCTAGACTATTAAAGCAGATATACCCTGTGCTTGGATGGAGTCTAAGAGACAACAAAGTGGAAAGCAAATAGTCAATGTTTCAGGTCATCAAACAGCATTCAACAAAACATCTTTCTGATTTCACAATATCATTTAGAAATGTATGATTTTTCAAAACAAATAATTTAACATAGTATAATTTGCAAATTTTCCAGTGGCACACATGGGCACATAATGGTATAAAGGAAAATGGTCTGCAAATTTCACAAAAAACTATAAGGTTTTGAATTTCGAAAGATTGTCATGCGAGATCAAATTATCAGAAGAAATGGAGAATCCAGCTCAACAAGGTAGTGAAAAAACCTTTTCTATATTCACTAGAAAATGTGCTCAATTGAGGATAAAACATCAGCGTAGACAGTGAATAAAATGTGATATCAACGCATTTCTGGTGACCAAGCACCCTTACATTTTCAAGTGAATAAAGAAAAGGGTTTTTCACTACCTCGTTGAGCTGGATTCTCCATTTCTTCTGATTACTACATGCCCTGACACAGCGGTTCCGTGCTCAGAGTTCCTCAGGATGTCGACTATGGTGAGCTGGACTTTGTTCTATTTCGACATCAAATTATCCCCTATCCACCAGATAGGTTATATCTTACTGATTGGTCGGACTGCAAAATGTGGCACTTTTAACATTATAAAGGAGAGGCAGTGCACATGCTTGAACGCTGCTTCATTCATTCTCTATGGAGATGCAAAACACTGCAATCGGCTTTTTCCAGCAGCCCAATAGATATTGAATGGAGCGCCGGCTGGCCAGCCAACCTTCCACTCTATTTTGAATGGGGGAGATCTGGGATTTACCCTATATGCTTTGATAATGGCTGATCGAATCCAGCAAGCAATTATAACGTTAGAGATGGCCAGGCCCTTGCACGGGTTTCCATAATGACAAACAAGGAATCAGAATGTCTGAATGGAGCGATGGCTGACAAGTAGCACCACATGGCTCTAATGACATCCAGCTTGTGCAAAGCTCTCCCAGTAGGATAAGAGGTCATAGTGCAGAAAGAAGGCAAGATAATGTCCTCATTAAGGTGAAATGCAAAGACCACCTTAGCAAATAGACACATAACTAGCCATAGCACCACCTTCACCAGGTGCAGGATGAGATAAGGGATGCAACAGGAAAGAACAGTCATCTCCTAAACATGCCTCAAGGAAGTAATAGCTGTTATGATCCGGTGACTTTGGAGCCGCATGAACTTTCTCTGGAGTAGGTGGAAACTGTACTGACCGCAAAACCTGAACTAACACCGCAACTAGAAGTAGCCGTGGGGTGTACCTAACAAACCCTAGACACCTCGACACAGCCGGAGGACTAAATACCCCTATAGACGGAAATAGGAATACTACCTTGCCTCAGAGCAGACCCCCAAAGGATAGGCAGCCCCCCACGAATATTGACTGTGAGTAGGAGAGGAAAGACACACGCAGGCAAAAAACAGGATTCAGCAAAAGAGGCCACTCTAGCTAAATAGGGAAAGATAGGACAGAATACTAAGCGGTCAGTATTAAAACCCTTCCAAAAATATCCACAGCAGATAATACAAAAAGTTCCACAATCTAACTAAAGACATGGAATGTATATCTGCCACTCCAGAGAATCCAACAAGACTGAGAAAATACTGACACAATCTAAGCTGGACAAAAAAAAACACTGAATAGCACAGAATTATTAAGCACACAGCATGTGTGCCACAGAAACAAAACCAGACACTTATCTTTGCTGATTTGGCAGAAGGAACCAAACCAGGACCAAAACCTCCCAACAACCATGGACAACTGGCAAGGACTAATGAATCCTGCAAGCCTAAATACCCCAGTCAGAACTGCAATCAGCAGATACACCTGACCAGGACTGCAACTCAGGGACAATTGCATTACCACCTACAACCACCGGAGGGAGCCCAAAAGCAGAATTCACAACAAATAGCTATATGAGAATCCACCTAACAGGATAGACAGAACGGCGAGATGTCTCTAAATGACTCAAAGGTGGGGATTGAAGCACTTTCAGAACAAGATTGAGATCCCAGGGATCAAGGAGTGGCCAATATGGTAGCCGAGCATGCATCACTCTTAAACTATTGCTTTCTCTCAGAGGAAAAGTCTTGACCTGTGGCTTAGATGCCAGATCACTCTGAAATAGAATAGTCAAGGAGGACATCTAACCATTGAGGAAGCTAAACACCAGCCATAACTCCAGAGCAGACTGAAAAAAGGAGAGAAGCTGTCACGCTGTGACGATCTTCGGTAAGGAAGGGGGGCCTCAAACTGTCCCTGGATCTGGGACCTTTACTACCCCTGTCCCAGAGAAACTCTTAAAGGAGGAGAGGCCCAAGTCTCCAACCTTACTATGCTCCTATTAATGTCATAAGCTGTCTTCTCGCCCTCCCACAGAAGGCCAGGGACAAATATAGCAACTTACATACAAATACACTCATCAAGGGTAGAGAGAAATAAAGGGAAGAATATGAATGTACAAACCAAATGGGAATAGTATAATGGAGAAAGCATACACCAAAAAATATCTGGAGAATTCTGTCACCATTTCTTTTTTACAGCACGAACAATTGCGTAAAAACAAAACTCAAAAAACAATGTGAAATTGCCAGATTATTTTTTTTGCAATTTTACCGCACTTGGATTTCCCCCCCCCCCCTTTTTCCAGTTCACTGAATGCTAAAATGAATGGGTTCATTGAAACTTCATCATAGACATCACACTGCTATGTTGATAGAAAAATAACAAAAAAAGGTATGGCTTTTAGAAGACGGGGGAGGGGCAGAAAATTGTGAAAGGCGTGATCCCCTGACTTCCTGCTCCTTCCACCCCATACAGCCTCATATCATTATTTCTAATCACCATTCATATTTGGAACAAAGCATTTAGTAGAATAAAAATAGCTGTAATATGGCTGCAATATTTATAGAAACATGGAGGAAAGAATGGGACAATATAAAAAGTAAAATGAGTGCTGGCATCTTCACAGATAAAAAGTCTCTAGTAAAGAGCTACCTGTTCTTCATGCAGAATAACCTGTCCAGTCAGCGGATGGCCCAGAGGCGCTACACTCACAAATGGCTGCCATACACTTCCCACGGTTCTAGGGAAGATGTCATACAAATCCACATAGAATCCTTTATCGCCATCAGTCTTCATAAAGTACAGGGAGGCCGGATTGCAGGTTACCACGTATATTGTTCTGTCTGCATCATTATCTGGGGGGAAATATGTCAGAAATTAAATACACTGGTTAGCAGAATGGGTTAAATTCATGTTAGGCGAATTTAGTGTCTATGAAAAATTTGTAAAGAGTCATATCTTCATTATAATGAAATTGATGACCTATCATTAAGTTGTATACTGTTTTCTAATTTTTTAATAATGTTTGTGGCAAACTAAACCTGACGGCTTCACAGGTCATAGCTTTCTTTAAAGCGCGACTTCAGCTTTTTTTTTAATTTCTGCACTGGAGTGGCATCACTTCCCTGCCCCTAGTAATGTACTTTAGCAGAACCGCTCAGATCCCATTCCACCATCTTGTGAAGGCAACTTTTGACTGACCAGAAGTCAGAGATAACGGTCACAAGCTTTCAATGTAAGGCATCATTCAGACGTCCGATTTATTCACATATACGAGAAAAACGGACTGATTATTCGGAGCAGAGTTTGATCAGAGTGTGGTACGAGTGTCATCTGATTTTCTCATACATGGTACTCTCCCATTCTGATAGTCCATGAAAACTGGACCGCATTTGGAAGTCAGCCGAGTGCGGTCCAATTTTATCATGGACACACTGACTTGCATTGCCAATTCTAATTCAACCCTCGATGAAAATTGGACATGTATCCAAAGTTTTCCGCGGATCACTCAGTCATAGGAAAAGATTGCCGAGAACCGAAGAAAACGGAGTATGATACTGGGAGCGGGGATCTTACATTAGTGACACCATTACAGAAATAAAAAATGCTGGTGATGATTGTGCATGATATTAGCACTAACATACAATAACAATCAGTAAATCTTATTTGTTTCCTTGTAACTGTAATATCTGTACAAGATGATTGGACAAACCTGAGGAGACATGGACATCACAAACAATATTCACTTCATTTATAGGAATGCTCCAGTAAGCCATCTCTTCTGAAAAACTCAGTGATCGGGATTCATAACGCTCTAATGAAAAACCTTGCACATTTAAATACACTGGACCCTAAATGAGAAAAAGAATGACATTATAGATCATTATGGAGCAAGACATCTCAGAAGTCAAGGATTATCCAGCATAAGGGTTAAACCGCCCAAGCTTTATTTCCATACTCAATAAAAAGCACCCCACAGGGAGACACTGCTGCACACGACGCCCTATCTACGCGTATATATAGGACTGCATTGTGCAGCACAGGCTTCGCTTTAGAGTTGTTTACTAAGTATAAAATAAAGTTTCTAAGTTTCATCCCCTAATAATAATAATATAGTATGAGGAAACGGGGGGACGCAATAGGTAGAACATGCTTGTCATGTATGGTCCAGCCATCATTATAATAGGGCGTTTCAAATAAGTTGCATGATCTGGTCACCAGCCAGTATCTGTCTAGGTACAGTTACCAAGTGCTATTGGGTGCATGGAGAATGTGGAGACAGATGAATAGCTGGAACCAGGTTTGTATTGTATTCTGTAGCAACCAGTGCAATGACTGGCACAGGGTAGAGGCATCGGTGTTGTGGTTGGACAGAAATACAACCCTGGCTGCTACATGCAGTATAGATTGGAAAGGTGAAAGCTTGAATAGAGGGAGTATTTGTGCATGGCATCTTTTTCAGACTATCTTTTTTTTGAAGCAGAAGACACTTCAGGAATCACACCTTTTATCTGAATTTTTGTAAACCTGAAGGGTCTTTTCTTTATTTTGTTCCAGAGCGCATTTGTGATATTTCTTTCCTATAGGTTTTTGTTTGTTTGGTTTTTTTTTCACATTTTTTTTTAGTGTCTTTTTATGTTAATTTTCCGGATTTTTTTTTATTTTATTCCAATCAACAATTAACAGCATGCTAGCATTTTTTTCGGCATCTGTATGTAGAAATCCAGGGTAAATATATATACAGTTAGGTCCATATATATTTGGACAGAGACAACATTTTTCTTATTTTGGTTATAGACATTACCACAATGAATTTTAAACAAAACAATTCAGATGCAGTTGAAGTTCAGGCTTTCAGCTTTCATTTGAGGGTATCCACATTAAAATTGGATGAAGGGTTTAGGAGTTTCAGCTCCTTAACATGTGCCACCCTGTTTTTAAAGGGACCAAAAGTAATTGGACAGATTCAATCATTTTAAATAAAATGTTCATTTTTAGTACTTGGTTGAAAACCCTCTGTTGGCAATGACTGCCTGAAGTCTTGAACTCATGGACATCACCAGACGCTGTGTTTCCTCCTTTTTGATGCTCTGCCAGGCCTTCACTGCGGTGGTTTTCAGTTGCTGTTTGTTTGTGGGCCTTTCTGTCTGAAGTTTAGTCTTTAAAAAGTGAAATGCATGCTCAATTGGGTTGAGATCAGGTGACTGACTTGGCCATTCAAGAATATTCCACTTCTTTGCTTTAATAAACTCCTGGGTTGCTTTGGCTTTATGTTTTGGGTCATTGTCCATCTGTAGTATGAAACGACGACCAATCAGTTTGGCTGCATTTGGCTGGATCTGAGCACTGTAAAGCTGCAGTAGCATCGTACGCAGTGAAGAAGCAGTGACCCACAAATTCAAACACAAAAGTCTCTTTTAATGTGTTTCTTCACAGCATTAAAGTCCAATTCACATAAATGCATATAACTTCAGTGGATATTATCAGTGACCAGTTTACACCGGTTCAAAGCAATACATATCACATGGCTTTAGATTTGCGGTCCCTAAACAGGCCAGACTTCCCTTGTCCAGTTTCCCTGGGCGACCGCACGCCATCTCACAGTCTCTATACGTCTCCATACACACAGCCTCACATGTTGCAGACACTACACACGCCAGCCCTCCTCTGACTAGCTCTCGTGGGTGTCCTGAATCGCTGTATCACAGACTCTTTACAGACTCTTTACTCACACAGTCGTACACAGTTCAGGATATCATCCAGATAGCAGCCGGGCACCACATCCACCTGTTTGCAATCGTTGCACATGCTAGTCCTCTTTCGGGCACAGGACATCCACCTCGGGGCACAGGACTGTCCACATCCGACTCCTTCGGGCACAGGACATCCACCACCGGGCACAGGACTGTCCACATCCGAGACCAGTACCATGGACGACTTGCATCTCTGTGTATGCTGCGGGTGCCAGGCTATTCAGCTGCCCTGGGTGCTGGCTCTGCTGGCCTCTGCCTCCATGCACTCTGCAGACCAGCACACACCAGACTGACACTGACGTGCACCTCAAACACCTGACATGACCTGACACGGCATGACACACCCATACCCCTTACTGCAGGGTTTTTAAACACACACAAACCTGTGGCCTTCAGCCACCTGGAAAACCCGGACCGGAAATCCGTGACTCTCATGCACACCTATTGACTTCATCCATCTGCATGCACATTCTGGGGAGAACAAACAGCGCCCCCTAGCTGTATCAGAGGCCACAGCCTCACAGCACACAGTATGTCACTGAATACCTCAGAATTCATTTGGCTGCTTCTGTCCTGTGTCACATCTTCAATAAACACTAGTCACATCTTCAATAAACACTAGTGACCCAGTGCCACTGGCAGCCATGCATGCCGAAGCCATCACACTGCCTCCACCGTGTTTTACAGATGATGTGGTATGCTTTGGATCATCAGCTGTACAACGCCTTCTCCATACTTTTCTCTTTCCATCATTCTGGTAGAGGTTGATCTTGGTTTCATCTGTGCAAAGAATGTTCTTCCAGAACTGTGCTGGCTTTTTTAGATGTTTTTTAGCAAAGTCCAGTCTAGCCTTTTTATTCTTGATGCTTATGAGTGGCTTGTACCGTGCAGTGAACCCTCTGTATTTACTTTCATGCAGTCTTCTCTTTATGGTAGATTTGGATATTGATACACCGACCTCCTGGAGAGTGTTGTTCACTAGGTTGGCTGTTGTGAAGGGGTTTCTCTTCACCATGGAGATTATTCTGCGATCATCCACCACTGTTGTCTTCCGTGGGCGCCCAGGTCTTTTTGCATTGATGAGTTCACCAGCGCTTTCTTTCTTTCTCAGGATGTACCAAACTGTACATTTTGCCACTCCTAATATTGTAGCAAATTCTCGGATTGTTTTTTTCTGTTTTCGCAGCTTAAATATGGCTTGTTTCACCTGCATGGAGAGCTCCTTTGACCGCATGTTTACTTCACAGCAAAACCTTCCAAATGCAAGCACCACACCTCAAATCAACTCCAGGCTTTTCATCTGCTTAATTGAGAATGACATAACGAAGGATTGCCCACACCTGTCCATGAAATAGCCTTGGAGTCAATTGTCCAATTACTTTTGGTCCCTTTAAAAACAGGGTGGCTCATGTTAAGGAGCTGAAACCCCTAAACCCTTCATCCAATTCTAATGTGGATACCCTCAAATGAAAGCTGAAAGGCTGAAATTCAACTGCATCTGAATTGTTTTGTTTAAAATTCATTGTGTTAATGTCTATAACCAAAATTAGAAAAATGTTGTCTCTGTCCAAAAATATACGGACCTAACTGTATAAGCATTTGCCATGATTGCATATTTGTATTGGCCTGTATTGAATGAGTATTTTCATACAAATGTGAAGGCAATATCATGTAGTTATCAGTGTAGATCAGCAACGTCCATTTACACAATAGCTAACAATAAGATAACGATCTGGTCTGCGCCTCTATAAGGAATATTGTGGAGAGAAGGGTGGATTTTCACGCTGTTGATGATCTGATCCTCGGTTTTCTCCACATTATTTCTATCTGGTCTGGTGACCTGTGGATATGCAGCAGCTGAGCATCTATGCTTTGAAAACTGTTGTGTGCACACAACCGTACTAGGTTAGTATAACCTTTATAAAACCTAATTTATATACCAGATAAGATCCTACTGCGCTTTATTTGCTCCCTAGCTCCTGTACAGTCCTCTACAAGGGATCTAATAAAGCTGCCTAAAGGCTGTGTTCCCACAATGTGTTTTTGGTAAATTTTTGATACTTCGGATTTTGGCTGCACTAATAACAAAGTGTCTTACAGATCCAGCAGAGTGGATGGGATTTATAGGAATCTCATGCCTACTATATTTTGTTACACAGCGTAAACTGACCTACAGTGTGTATTTGAAATCCATAATACGTTAATTTCTCTTGAAATTATGCTGAATTTTATGGGAAGATTTTCCGCATAGATAGGAAAATCTGCAAGTAAAAAAATACATATGCTCTTTTTTTCCATTTCTGCTGTGGAAACATACTAAAAAAGAAACTAATCTGCACATGACTGCATTAATAAAGTTTTGTCGAAACCAAAGATAATGGAGTATCAAAAACCATACAGCTTTATTTAAAGCTTAACTTAATGAAATGACATACCAAAGAGAGACAAAAACACTCAAAATCGTAATAAAAAAACAAACAAACACACAATTGTCCTAATTTACATGATATGTTGAGAAATACTACAACAATTCTGCAACATCAAGAACCCATCAAATACTCATCATGGGAACACAGCCAAAGAGTGCACAGGGCGATTATCGCAAACAAGAACTCATAGGAGTGGTCATTTCCGATAATTGTGCAGTGCAAACAGGCGGCCAATCACCAGATGAATGAGCAAAATGCTTGTTTGTTGCGTGAAAAGATTTTTAAGCAGGCTTAAAAAAACAAATCATTCTCAGCAGCACATTATCCTGTGTAAATCGGACAAGTGCTGCCGAAAATAATCTACGAGGTCATAATGATTTATTACTCATTCTGAGCACTTGGGAAGTTGTCTAAATGACTGACGATTAGCAAACATTTAGCCAATCGGCAGTTGTTTAATGGCCGCCATCCGCTAGCATAACCTATCATTCTTAGAATAGTACAAACTAAGCATAATCTATTCTAACTTTGCACTAATGGTTAGAAAAAAAAAAAAATTTCCTTTCTTGGCGCTTCCGGAAGACAAGGGTAATTTGAAGGTTGAGATATTTTGCTCAATACCAAATTTATTAGGACACTTCAATAAGAACAAAACAACGCGTTTCAGCCCACAACGGCCTTCATCAGGTATTATCCACATTTTTAAAAGCACATATAATACCTGATGAAGGCCGTTGTGGGCTGAAACGCGTTGTTTTGTTCTTATTGAAGTGTCCTAATAAATTTGGTATTGAGCAAATTATCTCAACCTTCAAATTACCCTTGTCTTCCGGAAGCGCCAAGAAAGGAAATTTTTTATTTTTTTTTCTAACCATTGTATTCACATGCAATCCTTGGATCAAGGCTGGCATAGTTCCTGCAATAGTGCTGCATACCGGAATATTATAAGGCGTGGATCCATCATACGGATCAATTGAATGTACATACAAGACATCCAAAGGGTGAGTGCAACAATATATATTTCTTGCTGTGAATATACATCTACACTTAGACTCTGCGCCCCTTGTCTCTCCTTTTATATCTCCTTTCGATATCCTTGTGAAACTTTGCACTAATAGTTGACTTGCTTTCTGCAGAAATGTAGCCAAATTTGTATTTACTTTGTTTTTCACACAGTGGTGCAGGATAGGCTACACCCTTCTTGTCCCCTTGTTGGGGAAAACACAGAAAGTGTCTAAAAAAACACAGTAAAAACGGTTCAAATCAAGAAATAATTCTGGCACATAGAGATATGATAAAAACGTTTTTCTGTTACTCAAGTCTCAGGTTTTAGAAGAGTAAACAAGAACATATTAAAAAGATAACCTTTATAAAAAGCTGATGAGTTTCAGTTGGACACAAAAGTTTTCGGCGAGCATTTCCATCCTGGTTCATGGTCCAGTGGCCGGCAAAACTAACATCTGGAAGTGGCAATCTATGGAGGGAAGAAACAAATGCATTACATAGGAATCAGAGAGCAGACTCACTAAAAGGGACATATCTAGGAGTACAGCACTTCAAGACCTTATGGAATGAGACAGTGGGAAATATGCTGCCCATATAATGATCCAACAACGTGTGAGGCAGCTGCAGTAGTATCATCCCCCGAGCTCCGCAGCCAAAGAAGGCATAAGGGCAAATCCAATCAGAAGAAAAATCCACACTCAGTCTTCCTTGGATACAATCTTAATTATTTGTCCATGTGGAAAGACCACATTAAATGAGGAATGTAATTCTGAAACCCGTCACATGTTTGGACACCTATTTCACTGCTGCCTTTGCACATAGACTAATAACAAAGATTATATCCAAGGAAGACGGAGTGCCGACTTTTCTTCGATTTACAATAATGAAGTAACAATGTGGACAACAGTATTCAACAAGTTGTAACAGAAAATGTTACCTAGATTTTATTCTGTACAGCAAAGTCATTAGTAAAACACACGAGAAAAATTCATTTCCCAAGTTAATACATTATAATGGAAGACGTAATTATTACTAGTGATGAGCGAACGTGGTTGGATTTTGGGTTAACCGACCATGTTCAGGTCTTATCCGAGTATCTCGGGCGTGCTCCCCTAACAAACAGGCAATCTCTGCATGTATTGTGGCTACCTAAGGCTGGTTTCACATTTGCGGTTGTGTCCGCAGTGTTTCTGACACATACATCCGCATGCGTCTTGATTTCCTATCTTTACCATTGTAGACGCAGGTCTATGCGTTTGCATGCTTTCACCCGCGTTTGCTTACGCATGCTTTTTTTCACAGGGCGCGGCTGACGCACCAAGTTAGAATTTTTGAGGCAGCAAATTTCCATCAAATATGCGCAGTCATGCACATGCAGATGAGTGCTTTAAAAAAACGCATTACTGTCTATGTGAACGCATGCATGTCTTTGAGTACGCATGCGCTCGAGTACATCGGACTGTGCATGTCCAGGAACTTATTGAGACACGCCCTCCTGGAAATATCAAATGCATGCGCATACAAAACGCGAACGCATGCAAAAATGCATATAAACGCGTGCAAACGTTGCGTTTTTTTAACGGTCATGAGTAATGTGATGAAGATAAAAAACGCAGAGTTGTAATGTATTTGCGGTTGAAACACTGCGGACTCAACCACTAATGTGAACCTAGCCTGACACTCAGCCACGGTGACTCGAACATATTATTTGAGCATGCCCGAGATACTCGGATTACACGTCCAACCACGGTCGCTCATCACTAATTATTAACCACCTTTTCACAGTAAAATCCGACAAAAAATGTGTTAGTCTCTAACAATTCACTGATGAAACGAATGAAAATGAGATGTTCCCTGGTGCAGGTAAAAAATATCTTCATGTCCAGACTTGTGACTCTTCTTCACACTCCTATGCTTCATAGGTTTAAATGTGGTTTCCGGATCAGTTAATAATTAGCTAAAGGGAACATGTAACGATATGTTAAACAATACACTGGACAAGCTAGGGATGATTCATGTACATCCATTTTCCTTACCAATGAACAAAAACACAAAAAATAGTGTAATTAAATACTGGATAAATTCACAACAAAAAACTGTTCATTTTTTTTTTATAAATGTACCCAAAAATTATTTTTAAACTTGTTTTATTAACGATTATACAACATAACAAGGTTACATCATAGAACAAACAGCATTTCTCATTAACCCCTTAATGACCGCCAATACGTCTTTTAACTGACCTGAGATATAAGAGAATAACCTCCCAACACAGGTGACAATCCAGCAGCTGTCGGCTGTACACTATTGCTGACAACTTGCTGCATCAGCCACGATCAGTGTTGGCACCGTCCAAATCTGTTTAACCCCTTAGATGCTGCTTTCAATAGTGACTACATCATTATAAATGGTTAACAGACTGTGAGGGCTTCCTCCTAATCCCAATTGGTGCCCTCAGATCATGATTTTGTGGTCCTGATGTTTGCGATTGGCAATTCATGACCAAATAGCGGCCAAAGAGTCTGACAGCTGTTGTAACCTGTTCAGAAGTTAGAGGCATTTAGGTGGTAAAAATACACATTTTCATTTCTGTCATGTCATTTTGCATTAATTCCTGAAAAGCAACTGAAGGGTTAATAAATTACCTGACAGCAGTTTAATATGTCAGGGGGTGCTGTTTTTAAAACTGTATCACTTTTGGGGGTTCCCAAATATATGGGACCCCTAAAGGCACTTCAAACATGGCTTAGTCCCTAAAAAAATAAATTTTGTAAATTTCCTTGAAAAAATGAAAAATTACTGCTACATTTTTAAACCTCCTAAAATGCTAACAAAATAAAAGAACAATTTATAAATGGTGCTGATGTAAAGCAGACATGTGGGAAATGTTATTTATTAATGTTTTGCTGTGGTATGGCCATCTGGATTAAAGGGATAATCATTCAAAGTTTGAAAATTGCTAATTTTTTTACATTTTTCTGATATTTTTTATAACTACACACAAAACATATCGACCTAAATTTATCATTATCATAAAGTATAATGTGTCACAAAAAAACAATATCAAATTCACTGGGATTTGTTGAAGTGTTCCAGAGTTATTACCACATAAAGTGACACTGGTCAGATTTCAAAAATTTGGCTCCGTCACTAAGGGTTTAAAGGGATTGTCCAGTCCAAATCGATAAGTCTGAAGTCACTCTGTGTGACTGTACACTTACGAATCTCCCCAGTGCATGCACTGTGTGCTGCAGGGATTCACCATTTTCTGTGCAGGGAACGGAGCATATGTATGTGTTATACATACTCCTGACCAGGACCCGTCTAGTGGGTGTGGCCTCGCTCCATACTTGTGTTGAGCGTATGGAAGCGAGGTCGCACCCACTGGCCGGGACTATGTATAACACATACATATCCTCCAGTCCTGGCCCAGAAATAGGCAGATCCCTGCAATGCACAATGTGTGTGCTGGGTGGGATTAATAAGTCTGCAGTCACACAGTGTGACAGAAGACTTATCGATTTGGACCCGACAACCCCTTTAATACTGTCTGGCAGAGTTAACCTTACCATGGGTCTAATATCTGATCCAAAAGCATAAGACAAAATTTACTAAATATTTAATCAGAGATATAAACATACTGATCAGCAATTCAGTTATTAAACTGTGCTTAATCAAAAAAGTGCTATTTCTTTTAATTAAAAAGTTATAACTTTATTGACATAAACACAAACATAATACATGTAATTAAAATAGTGCCTCTAAACCGCAAAAATGCATTTATAACAGGTGAGCGCTAGCAAGTACGCAAATCTAGAACAAATTCAATTTTAACAATTTTCATATAGTAACAAATAATTTTAGTTCATTGATTGGGGTATGCAGTCAAACGCAGTGTCAGAACGGCAGCACCTATACTATCTTTGTAAACAACCACACCAAATATGTAAGTTTTAGCAATGGTGCTTTCTCCATCCAAATAATCCTATGAGTCCTCTTTATTCAAAGAACCATCACCAATAATTGATGCTGACTACATTTTGTATATTTAATAGTAATGAATGCATATACACCCAAACCGGCATTAAAACATGCATATTTTAGTAGCCACAAAACAGACTCTGCAAAGGCTCACGCAGTGTAGGTACTTCAACCAAATAAATCAACAGACCCCAGCAGTACAGCCCAGTAAATACATCAGCTATACCCGTGTTACTACTGGCAAGTAGCGTGCCACGAGACCATATGTGGCCACGAGGGTTATATGTTTACATATTTAATCAGAGATAGGAATTATCTTCTAAAACCAAGTTAAAAGTTGTCTCTCAAAATTACAAAAAACAAAACCATAAGCCAAAGTGCCGGACCAAAAGTAAACACAATAATAGATAAAATATAACTTTTTTTTCAGGTACGAGTCTAAAAAGGTATATTATGTACGTATAGCCAGCACAGAAGACACAAAAATGCATTGGTGGGTGAACCAACGTGGAAATCCCTTAAATGAGGAATCAATGGCACCAATGACAGATTAAATGTATATTCTTGTGATGTACAAAAAACCACAAGGGAAAAGTAAAGTACAGAAACAAGTAAAGGTACCTTCACACGAAGCGACGCTGCAGCGATAGCGACAACGATGCCGATCGCTGCAGCGTCGCTGTTTGATCGCTGGGGAGCTGTCACACAGACCGCTCTCCAGCGACCAACGATGCCGAGGTCCCCGGGTAACCAGGGTAAACATCGGGTTGCTAAGCGCAGGGCCGCGCTTAGTAACCCGATGTTTACCCTGGTTACCAGCGTAAAAGTAAAAAAAACAAACAGTACATACTCACCTGCGCGTCCCCCGGCGTCCGCTTCTTGCACTGACTGAGCTCCGGCCCTAACAGCACAGCGGTGACGTCACCGCTGTGCTTTCACTTTCACTTTAGGGCCTGCGCTCAGTAAGTGTCAGGAAGCAGACGCTGGGGGACGCGCAGGTGAGTATGTACTGTTTGTTTTTTTACTTTTACGCTGGTAACCAGGGTAAACATCGGGTTACTAAGCGCAGCCCTGTGCTTGGTAACCCGATGTTTACCCTGGTTACCAGTGTAAAACATCGCTGGTATCGTTGCTTTTGCTTTCAAACACAACGATACACGGCGATCGGACGACCAAATAAAGTTCTGGACTTTATTCAGCGACCAGCGACATCACAGCAGGATCCTGATCGCTGCTGCATGTCAAACTAAACGATATCGCTAGCGAGGACGCTGCAACGTCACGGATCGCTAGCGATATCGTTACAAAGTCGTTTCGTGTGAAGGTACCTTAAGAGTGTTTCCCAAATGTTTATTGAAAGGAAATTTTTCAAAAGCGTGTCGGGTGTGCCTCCATACATTGCTATCCCTGCATGGATTCTTTCATTTTATTTATTTTTTTATTTATTATTTTTACAGGGAACATTTTTTTTTTGGCACCTTAATTTGACCTTCTAACTTATGAGTACTTGTTTCTGTACTAACTTTTCCCTTCCCATTCTTCTGTACACCACATAAATATATGTTTATTCAGTCTGTGGTGCCAATAATGCCTCTTTTAGTTGATTTCCCTGTTGGTTCACCCACCAATCCTTTTTTGTGTCGTGTGTGTTTGCTGTACATACATCATTTACCTTTTAGACTGATACCTAATAAAAGTTATATTTTATGTATTATTGGGTTTACTTACAATACAAAAAATTTCCTGCAGGCTATATTTATTTTTTATACAGTAATTCTTGACATCATATTTACTATAGACTATTCAGTCTTGAGATACTTATTTTCCATTAGGCATCAATTGATTTTGATGGTCAGGAGAGCTATAGTGCTTTATTATCCTACCCAGTTAAAACAAAAAAAAAAAAAAAAGATACAAAACTGAAGCACACCAGTTTAGGGGATGGGGGATTTCTAACCAGTTCTAATAGGAAACTTACCTTATTATTTTAGTGGGGGGGACAGAAAATATTTAAAAGGGTTCTGAAAAGAAACCCATGTACCGTAATTGCGACATGTAAACTGATGACTATTTTGGGTGTCAGTTACTCCAAATTCCAGTGCTATATCCTCAGACCTAGTGTATTATATGAGATTAAAAAACAGACCCTGTGTCACTTTTGTGTGGATGTGTTAGGCAAGCAGGACTGCTATAGTGAGCAATACGTAGGACAATATTTTTAAATCTAAGTAATGAAATGACTGGGAGTCAGTGACATGTAAAGGGTGTCTGATATAAATAAGAAGAATAGAAGAAAAAATGTTATGCTGTGATGGGAACACAAGATTTGGCAGTTGTTTCCAAACTTCTTTAGGCTAGGGAACCCCGAACCTTCCCAATACCCCACTGAGGGACCATAACCTGTTGTCCATTTGGAAGACAAGGCCACAAGACCACCGCCGTGGTGTCATCCATCACAGGTGACTCTGCACTTTCTTGTAAATTAGAAAGTGTGCTGCAAGGATGAGCGGGAGCGGTGGTTCTGGAACAGAGTAGGGCACATGTAATGCTGCAGAACACCGCTATATAATTACAGAGCAGTGTACTCTTTATTTTCCATGGTGGCATATAAAGATTTACACCATCACTTTTCTCTAAGAAAAAGTGAAAAAAAAATGTATGGTATATATCACTTACTAATTGTACACCATGCACTACACCCATGATAGCACAGGGCATGCGGCTTTTCATATTACTTTCAAACCTCCATTTTGTTAAATCTCAGATTATAGGTCGTGGAGTGAATAAATGAACATCGATGAGTCGCATCCTCCAAGCAGTAACTGTGAAAAACACTCTGTGGAACCTACCACATAACCCAGTCAGGAAACTACTGAAGGCTATATAAGTTAGGGCCCCACTGAGAGGTTCGCCGTGACGTGGCAGTGGGCTTCATACAGTCTGATCACAATGTTACACTAAGAACCTCATGTTCCGTTTTGTACATTTTTGCCTGGCGGCATTGATCAACGTATGATTTTTAGATGTGCGGTCCATGTCTTTTTCTACAGTTCTAGCATACTTCATTAACATTTATTCGGGAGTGGAAAGAAACTCAATAAATTACACAAGCTCATTAATTTTCCATTTGGATTTTTTATTTTTCATTTTTAGCTTACTGGATCGCATAGTAGCGCAAGTTAACCTATATTATTAGCTGTTAATAGAGTAATAAGAGGATGGGATAAGGAAACAAAAGTTTAAAGAGGGCCTTAAAAATGATTTTTAAGAAGAAAAGTGCACAACCAACAAATAATAATTACCGTATTAAAAAACACCCAGCTATAGTAAGTTCAGGAGGTCTGGCTCTCGGCACCACAGAGAAACATTTGTGTGTGAAAAGGACTGTGGTGTTCATGGGAGCGCCACCACCTCTTTAAGCTGTTCATACTAGCCCGTGTTGTACTCTTACTAGTCACCATGCAAGATATTTTAGCGCTAATCCACTTGAATGTTACAATGTGGCAACACCTTGAACCACAGCTACTAAGCATGCTACAGGTAAGTATGATCCAGTCTGCGAACACAATGAAGAGGCAATTCTGCACAAACGCCAGCTCCTTCAAATCACTGATGGGCAGTGGCCAAAGTTGGATAGCGATCAGGTCTCTTATTAAAGGGAATCTGTCAGCCCAAAATTCGCCTATAAGCCAAGGCCACCGGCATCAGGGGCTTATCTACAGCATTCTGTAGTGCTGTAGATAAGCCCCCGATGTAACCTGAAAGAGACGAAAAACAAGTTAGATTATACTCACCCAGGGGCGGTCCCGGTGCGGTCCGGTCAGATGGGCGTAGGGGTCCAGCGCGTCCCATCTTCATACGATGTCGTCCTCTTCTTTGTTTCGTGTTGCGGCTCCGGCGCAGGCGTACTTTATCTGCCTTATTGAGGGCAGAGCAAAGTACTGCAGTGCGCAGGTGCCGGGAAAGGTCAGAAAGGCCTGGCAGGAGCTGCGGCAAGAAGCAAAGAAGAGGACGTCATCGTATGAAGATGGGAGGTGCTGGACCCGGACCGTGAACGCCCAGCGGACCGGACCGCATCGGGACCGCCCCTGGGTGAGTATAATCTAACTTGCTTTTCTTCTCTTTCAGGTTACATTGGGGGCTTATCTACAGCATTACATAATGCTGTAGATAAGCCGCTGATGCCGGTGGCCTTAGCTTATAGGCGAATTTTGGGGTGACAGATTCCATTTAAAAAAAAAAAAAGCAATATTGCAAGGACAGACTATCAATTTTTTTGCATTTGTTATATTTGAGAATTGATAAATAGGAACAGGACAACAATGATAAATAATAATATTTTATAATAAATGAAATATCAGTTTGGATTTTCACATGCTGTTCATTACAAGGCTGGCATGAATAGTTCATAGTTACCAATAAATAATTGAATAGGCTTTATTCAGATATTATGTATAGAGTAATGTCATTTCACGGATGATAATCACAGTCGGGCTGCCCTCAACATTTTCCATCCAATATTTTTTCCTAATATTAGACATTTTACAAACTCATCATGTATGGTTTGATATGATGTTTATTTGTTTCCGACTGTCATCCTCCTGGTCTCTATTTTCTGGGATTATAAATATGATCTCCTGAAAAACTGAATATAACTCTTAAGTTTTAACATTGAAAGGTATGACAAGCCATTGTAAAATGGCTGCATTCATTATTTGATGACCTTTCTGGAAGATAGGAATCACAAGGGAATAGCTCATTGAGAATTAACATTTGGAAACGCTAGGCAGCCATTCATGAGTAATACATGCAGCTCAACAACAAAATGGCATTTCTACCACATCTCTCACTTACAGCTGACAGTATGATAAGGCTGGCTTTAAAGGATTTCAGGAAATACAGAAGAATGTAAAGATCACAAATTTAATAGACAAAGGCAGATCAACTGATAAGCAGCTTTGGTACAGAAAATGAGATTTTTACTATGGCCATTAAGTAAGAGCATAATCTGTTGCCTACAGCATATCATATCCAGGTCATCTTGGGAGAGACAGAAATAAACAAGCTGAATTTAGACAGTGCACCCCCAAAAAGCAGTGAAGTAACAAGTGACGCAGCTCTCCTCTCTTTTCATAGACACAATGCACTGGTTTGAAGGTTGATGCAGGGCTATAGCGAGGACAGAGTGTATGTTAATGATCAGCTTAAGATTAACCTGTCAACTTTGGCATTTAACAGTTACGTGTAACAGATTTTATTTATATTTTAACGCGGTTCTCAGTTGTTTTATATGATGTAGATATAGGGGATAAATTAACACAAACGCTTGGAATACATCAAAAATCACAAACGTTTATTCATATTAAGGACTTTTAGGGTAACAAGATAAGCAAGTTTCATTTTAGTATAATATATGAACAGCTGTAATGTGCAGGCTTGACCTTCTCTCAAGGAATCAGAATCAATGGGTGGTATAATATATCTTAAAAGATACTCTTCTAGGTTATAAAAAAAAAAATGGAGGAATATTTATTTAAAAGGAAATAAATACCTTGATCTGGTATTCTCTTCCTACTATAAAGATGATGAGGCCCACAATAACCAGTCCGGGGGCCCACAGTAACCAGTCCGGGGGCCCACAATAACCAGTCCGGGGACCCACAATAACCAGGCAACTGTGCGTCACACCCCGGATGAAGCCATTCCTGGCGAAACCGGAGTCAGATAGAAAGCTTGGAATCTGTTTTAATCAATTCTTTTGAGTAAAATAAACTACCTGTGTGGAGTTGCCTGGTTGTTGATAATGTGGGCTCCTGGTCAATTCACATTTACCTTTAAAAGAGCAAGAGATATTGCCATATATGTTTTGCCTTTGTGTTGTACAACATGTAAGAGTAAAAAAATAAAAAAAAGAAAGAAAAGAAAAGAGTTGCTATTCTGAGTCCAGCTTTATTCTGCTCCTGCAGTCCCTTTGAGGTATTAAATGGGGACTATCCACTGATCTTTTTAAGGCTTCCTCTACATTGACGAAAGCTTGTTGTGGTCTTGTACATGTGGGAAAAAATTCATAACATAGAAGACACTGTCATTTTTCAGATACTGTTTCAGTGTTTAATACCTAGTAGTCTTATCTAGTCTACCTTAACCAATGCCTTCAGAACTAACCTGCTGGACTGTAGAGAAAGATGAAGCTGATGCGGTTATATAGACAAAGCAGCTTGTGGGCCACGGAAGCTTTCATAGAAGCCCATCTAATAGCTATAAGAAGTGAATGGAAATCTGGGTCCAGGGAACTATTTGTTTGTCCTTTGACCCAGGTATTTAAAGCTGCTCACAGAAGCAGCATTTTTATAAATATGTATTACAAAGTCTCTAAAGCAAACAAACTGGTAAAATAAGAGCAATTATTTATGCCAATGTGGACAAGGAAGAGAAAAATAAGGAATAGCAACATCAAGATTCATACTTTTCGGACTATAAGATGCACTGGACCATAGGTGTGGAATGCAGTGAATATTCCCTTTAGTAGCGGGGGCACGTGACCGCTGGCAGCTGCAGGAAGGCTGCGGCTGACACTGTGCTCGCTACTAAAGAGCAATGAATACTCACTGCCCTCCATGCACATAGTCCTAGCATGGGGAGCAGTCAGTGTTCCGTTAGATGCCCTCGGGTTGTAAGCAGCATGACATACCTCCCCCATGCACTGCTTAGGCTACTTTCACACTAGCGTCGTTTTGCCTACGTCACAATGCGTCATTTAGGAGAAAAAACGCATCCTGCAAAGTTGTCTGCAGGATGCGTTTTTTCCCCATAGACTTACATTAGCGACGCATTGTGACGTATGGCCACACGTCACATCCGTCGTGCGACGGATGCGTTGTGTTTTGGCGGACCGTCGGCACAAAAAAAAAACGTTCCATGACGAAACTCCACCCCCTCTTCCCAGGACTGCAGAATGGGCAGCGGATGTGCTGTAAAACTGCACCGCTGCCCACGTCTTGCAGAAATTTCACAGCATGCGTCGGTACGTCGGCCCGACGCACTGCGAGGTGCCCATACCGATGCTAGTGTGAAAGTAGCCTTACAAGCATAAAGTAGCTGTTGGAAACAAGATGCTGCGAGGGAGTGCAGGAAGGTAAGTGTAATGTGTTTGTTTTTTTTTTAAATGTCTTCTGATGGGGCCCTGCATACCAGGATAGGGATGGAGGCCAATCATACCAGGATAATGATGGGGCCATGCATACCATGATGCTATTAAAGAGAAATGAATATTCACTGCCCTCCACGCCCATGGGTGTGGAATGCAGTGAAAATGAATTCCTCTTTATTAGCGGGCAAGGGAGTAAGCTGCAGCCGTGGGCTCCTGCCAACTGTGACCCACTGTTCCACCACTCCCCCACCTCCCCACCAAAGCCCGAGCAGGTACATCCAGACTATAAGACGCACCCCCCTTTTCCTCCACATTTTGAGGAAAAAAGTGCGTCTTATAGTTAGAAAAATACGGTAATAACAATAGAGCTATTCGTATTAAAGCGGTTCTAGTTTTTTGCATCAACTGAAAAGATGATTTATTTTTATGTTCATGTTGCATTTTGTACTGGTTTGAAAGTTAAAAATAAGTAAGAGAAAAGTTTGGCCTATACTTAAGCTGAGCATTGCTTGTTCGTATCGTATTGGGTTTTTTTAGGACGGAGCAACAAGCGTATAACACGGCTGAGTGTTATGAGATAAAACATTGCATAGCACTCAGCCCAGTGTTATACTATGGGGCAGCTCAGATCTTATTTTCTAAGGCCAATTCGGCATGTGAGGACAATCTCAGCATGCTGCAAGTGTATCTGAGAATCAGATCACACGCACCCAATCCAATCTATGGTTGTGTGTGAAACATCAGACTGCACTTGGATGTGCGATTACGGCAAATGCTGGCAATGGAGGAGACGAAAAAATTACTTAATAAAGTGAGATTATTAAAAACTGAGACACATAGGCTGAAGACACAAATAAGCACTCCGGAAAATACGAGCACTGCATAAAATATGTATTTAAAGAGAATCTATCACCATGTTTTTGCAACCACACCTCAGAGCAGCATGATGTAGGAGCAGAGACCCGGATTCCATCGATGTAGCACTTACTGGGCTGCTTGCTGTAGCTTTGATAAAATCCTTGGTTTATCTTCAGCAGATCTAACAGTTTTCTGAATTCCAAGTTCTGTATGCGGTTGTCCACACCACTGATCAGCAGCATTTTGTACACACTGTGCATAGGCAGAAAGCTGGCAATCAGTGATGGGGGCAGGGTTATACAGAGCTCATGAATGTGGAGGACTTACATGGCTGCAGATTTACTAGTCGTCCTTCTGATAAAACAGTGATTTTTTTCTTTAATATAAACTACAGCAAGCAGCTCAGTAAGTGACATATCGCTGGAATCAAGGTGTTTGCCCCTACATCATGCTGCTCTTAGATTAGGTGCCAAAACCTGGTGACAGATTCCTTTTTAACATAGTGTACTAAATTTAGCCCTCAAAAATCTAATTCTAAAAAGTAAAGGATTATCAAGAGATGACTGAGCACTTAAAAAGCAATGATGCCAATTAACATTTCTATTTATCTGTAGACATTTGGGCTAGGAATTAAGGGGGACTATAACGCAATAAAAAAAAAAATTGACTTTATACACATCATGCATATTTCTCGCTAAAAAGCAGCTCCCAAGGTAGTAAGCTAGCCATAAAATAAAATCACAATAGACTTTACACGTACCATACATAATTCCCATTAATACGAAGCTTCCAAAGTATTAAGCTAGCCATACACATGAGATAGCTGTCAACATTCTCTCGTCTCTAAGCTATCCCTTCCGATTGCCCACAGACATGAACGCCTGTCAGTGCTTAGGTGTTTTTAAAGCCCAGAGTAGAGAAAACCTCTCTAGACGTAGGTTTATCTCCCCTAAAAACACAGTGTTAAAACTTCAATTGCCCGATCCTCATCTTCCCTAACGTCGTATGCCATGGGAGAGTCTGGAAGCATTACTATACACTAGTGCTGCCCGCTGGATACATCCGGCCTTTTGGCTGTTCCAGTCCGGCCTGGGAATCGAGACAGCCAGAGGGCTGAAAACACTGGCACATTGGTCGCACCATGAAGCCACTCTCCCCGGCCGAGCGTCCCGATACCATCGCCATCTGCGTCCTCAGTATGCAAACAGTGGTAAATATAATGGTGCAGGAAGGAGCCACCGGCTTCTTCCACCATTCAGCATGTGCGACAGGGAGCAGACGTGATCACCATATTGTATATACATATACAACAAAGACAGGAGTAGGAGCGCCAGTTAGTATCACATGTGCATGTGTGTGGAATTTGTGTCTGTATAAAGGAGGGCTCTGTGAGGGCTCATGCTGTATATAAAGAAGCTATTTTGGGGCTCATGCTGTATATATGCGGGCTTTCTGGAGGCTCGTACTGTATATAGGGTGGCTATTTTGAGGCTCATTGTATATAGCGGCTACTGTATACAGGGGGCTGCATGGTGGTTCATAATATATATATATGGGGGCTCATACTGTATATAGGGGCTACGTGAGGGCTCATACTGTATATAGGGGTTATGTGAGGGTTCAAACTGTATATAGGGGGCCTATTAGAGGCTCATACTATATAAAGGGGTAATGTGATGGGTTTCATCGTGTATATTGGGGGACTGTGTGAGGGCTCATACTGTATGTAGGAGTGTGTCAGCATTCCCTACTTTTCAAAAGTTTAGGGTCACCCAGACAATTTTGTGTTTTCCATGAAAACTCATACTTTTATTAATCAAATAAATTGAAAATCTAGTCCAGACAGTGACATGGTTCGAAAAAAAGATTTTTATTTGAAATAATAAATTTTCTCCTTCAAACTTTGCTTTCGTCAAAGAATGCTCCCTCTGCAGCAATTACAGCATTGCAGACCTTTGGCATTCTAGCAGTTGATTTGCTGAGGTAATCTGGAGAAATGTCACCCCATGCTTCCATAAGCCCCTCCCACAAGTTGGTTTGGCTTGATGGACACTTTTTGTGTACCATACGGTCAAGCTGCTCCCATAACAGCTCAATGGGGTTGAGATCTGGTGACTGCGCTGGCCACTCCATTACAGATAGAATACCAGCTGCCTGCTTCTTCCCTAAATAGTTCTTGCATAATTTGGAGGTGTGCTTTGGGTCATTGTCCTGTTGTAGGATGAAATTGGGTCCAATCAAGCACTGTCCACAGGTTATGGCATGGCGTTGTAAAATGGAGTGATAGCCTTCCTTATTCAAAATCCTTTTACCTTGTACAAATCTCCCACTTTACCAGCACCAAAGCAACCCCAGACCATCACATTACCTCCACCATGCTTGACAGATGGCGTCAGACACTCTTCCAGCATCTTTTCAGTTGTTCTGCATCTCACAAAGGTTCTTCTGTGTGATCCAAACCCCTCAAACTTGGATTCGTCTGTGCAGGACACTTTTTTCCAATCTTCCTCTGTCCAATGTCTGTGTTCTTTTGCCCATATTAATCTTTTCCTTTTATTAGCCAGTCTCAGATATGGCTTTTTCTTTGCCACTCTGCCCTGAAGGCCAGCATCCCAGAGTTGCCTCTTCACTGTAGACGTTGACACTGGCGTTTTGTGTGTACTATTTAATGAAGCTGCCAGTTGAGGACCTGTGTGGCGTCAATTTCTCAAACTACAGACTCTAATGTACTTGTCTTGTTGCTCAGTTGTGCAGCGGGGTCTCCCACTTCTCTTTCTACTCTGGTTAGAGCCTGTTTGTGCTCTCCTCTGAAGGGAGTAGTACACACCGTTGTAGGAAATCTTCAGTTTCTTGGAAATTTCTCGCATGGAAAAGCCTTCATTTCTAAGAACAAGAATAGACTGTCGCGTTTCACATGAAAGTTCTTTTTTTTCTGAGCATTTGAGAGTTTAACGTAACTAACAAATGTAATGCTCCAGATTCTAACTAGCTCAAAGGAAGGTCAGGTTTATAGGTTCTCTAATCAACCAAACTGTTTTCAGCTGTGCTAACATACTTGCACAAGGGTTTTCATCAAGGGTATTCTAACCATCCATTAGGCCTGTCCCACACGTCCAGATAATTCCGGTACCGGAAAAAATCGGTACCGGAGTTATCCGTGTGTCCGTGAGCTCATGTAGGGCAGCCGTGTGCCGCCTGGGTACCACACGGACCATGCAGGAGAGACAGCGCTACAGTAAGCACTGTCCCCCCAGCATGGTGCTGAAGCCGCCATTCATCCGTTCTCTCCAGCGCTCGCTGGAGAGAAGGGATGAAAAATCTTTTTTTTTTGTTTTTATGTGTTTAAAATAAACTTTAGGGCATCCTCCCCCCTCCCACCCCCTGTGCGCCCGGCCGCCGGCATTAAAATACTCACCCACCTCCCTCGACGCTTGCTCTCCGCCCCGCAGCTTCTCCTGCACTGAGCGGTCACGTGGTGCCGCCCTTTACAGTTGATGAATATGCGGCTCCACCTCCCATAGGGGTGGAGCCGCATATTCATCACTGTAATGGGCGGCACCACGTGACCGCTCATACAGGAGAAGCTGCGGGGCGGAGAGCAAGCGTCGAGGGAGGCGGTTGAGTATTTTAATGCCGGCGGCCGGGCGCACAGGGGGTGGGAGGGGGGAGGATGCCCTAAAGTTTATTTTAACCCCTTCATGACCTTGGCGTTTTTTGCAATTCTGACCAGTGTCCCTTTATGAGGTAATAACTCAGGAACGCTTCAACGGATCCTAGCGATTCTGAGATTGTTTTTTCGTGACATATTGGGCTTCATGTTAGTGGTAAATTTAGGTCGATAATTTCTGAGTTTATTTGTGAAAAAAACGGAAATTTGGCAAAAATTTTGAAAATTTCGCAATTTTCACATTTTGAATTTTTATTCTGTTAAACCAGAGAGTTATGTGACACAAAATAGTTAATAAATAACATTTCCCACATGTCTACTTTACATCAGCACAATTTTGGAAACAAATTTTTTTTTTGCTAGGAAGTTATAAGGGTTAAAATTTGACCAGTGATTTCTCATTTTTACAACAAAATTTACAAAACCATTTTTTTTAGGGACCACCTCACATTTGAAGTCAGTTTGAGGGTTCTATATGGCTGAAAATACCCAAAAGTGACACCATTCTAAAAACTGCACCCCTCAAGGTGCTCAAAACCACATTCAAGAAGTTTATTAACCCTTCAGGTGTTTCACAGCAGCAGAAGCAACATGGAAGTAAAAAATGAACATTTAACTTTTTAGTCACAAAAATGATATTTTAGCGAAATTTTTTTTATTTTCCCAAGGGTAAAAGGAGAAACTGGACCACGGACGTTGTTGTCCAATTTGTCCTGAGTACGCTGATACCTCATATGTGGGGGTAAACCACTGTTTGGGCGCACGGCAGGGCTCAGAAGGGAAGGAGCGCCATTTGACTTTTTCAATGAAAAATTGGCTCCAATCTTTAGCGGACACCATGTCGCGTTTGGAGAGCCCCCGTGTGCCTAAACATTGGAGCTCCCCCACAAGTGACCCCATTTTGGAAACTAGACCCCCCAAGGAACTTATCTGGAAGCATAGTGAGCACTTTAAACCCCCAGGTGCTTCACAAATTGATCCGTAAAAATGAAAAAGTACTTTTTTTTCAGAAAAAAATTATTTTAGCCTCAATTTTTTCATTTTCACATGGGCAACAGGATAAAATGGATCCTAAATTTTGTTGGGCAATTTCTCCTGAGTACACCAATACCTCACATGTGGGGGTAAACCACTGTTTGGGCACATGGTAAGGCTCGGAAGGGAAGGAGCGCCATTTGACTTTTTGAATGAAAAATTATCTCCATCGTTAGCGGACACCATGTCGCGTTTGGAGAGCCCCTGTGTGCCTAAACATTGGAGCACCCCTACAAGTGACCCCATTTTGGAAACTAGACCCCCCAAGGAACTTATCTAGATGCATAGTGAGCACTTATAACCCCCAGGTGCTTCACAGAAGTTTATAACGCAGAGCCGTGAAAATAAAAAAATATTTTTTCTTTCCTCAAAAATGATTTTTAGCCCAGAATTTTTTATTTTCCCAAGGGTAATAGGAGAAATTGGACCCCAAATGTTGTTGTCCAGTTTGTCCTGAGTACGATGATACCCCATATGTGGGGGTAAACCACTGTTTGGGCGCACGGCAGGGCTCGGAAGGGAAGGCACGCCATTTGGCTTTTTGAATGGAAAATTAGCTCCAATCATTAGCGGACACCATGTCGCGTTTGGAGAGCCCCTGTGTGCCTAAACATTGGAGCTCCCGCACAAGTGACCCCATTTTGGAAACTAGACCTCCCAAGGAACTAATCTAGATGTGTGGTGAGCACTTTGAACCCCCAAGTGCTTCACAGAAGTTTATAATGCAGAGCCATGAAAATAAAAAATAATTTTTCTTTTCTCAAAAATGATTTTTTAGCCCACAATTTTTTATTTTCCCAAGGGTAATAGGAGAAATTGGACCCCAAAAGTTGTTTTCCAGTTTCTACTGAGTACGATGATACCCCATATGTGGGGGTAAACCACTGTTTTGGCACACGTCGGGGTTCGGAAGGGAAGTAGTGACGTTTTGAAATGGAATGCTCTGCGGGCGTCAGGTTGCGTTTGCAGAGCCCCTGATGTGCCTAAACAGTAGGAACTCCCCACAATTGACTCCATTTTGGAAACTAGACCCCCAAGGGAACTTATCTAGATGTGTAGTGAGCACTTTGAACCCCCAAGTGCTTCACAGAAGTTTATAACGCAGAGCCGTGAAAATAAAAAATGTGTTTCCTTTCCTCAAAAATATTTTTTTAGCCCAGAATTTTTTTATTTTTGCAAGAGTAACAGGAGAAATTGGACCCCAAAAGTTGTTGTCCAGTTTCTCCTGAGTACGCTGATACCCCATATGTGGGGGTAAACCACTGTTTGGGTACATGCCGGGGCTCGGAAGGGAAGTAGTGACGTTTTGGAATGCAGACTTTGATGGAATGGTCTGCGGGCATCATGTTACGTTTGCAGAGCCCCTGATATGCCTAAACAGTAGAAACCCCCCACAAGTGACCCCATTTTGGAAACTAGACCCCCCAAGGAACTTATCTAGATGTGTGGTGAGCACGTTCAACCCCCAAGTGCTTCACAGAAGTTTACAACGCAGAGCCGTGAAAATAAAAAATCATTTTTCTTTCCTCAAAAAAGATGTTTTAGCAAGCAATTTTTTATTTTCACAAGGGTAACAGGAGAATTTGGACCCCAATATTTGTTGCCCAGTTTGTTGTGAGTACGCTGATACCCCATATGTGGGGGTAAACCACTGTTTGGGCACACGTCAGGGCTCGGAAGGGAAGTAGTGACATTTGAAATGCAGACTTTGATGGAATGGTCTGCGGGCGTCACATTGCATTTGCAGAGCCCCTGATGTGCCTAAACAGTAGAAACACCCCACAAGTGACCCCATTTTGGAAACTAGACCCCCGAAGGAACTTATCTAGATGTGTGGTGAGCACTTTCAACCCCCAAGTGCTTCACAGAAGTTTATAACGCAGAGCCGTGAAAATAAAAAATAATTGTTCTTTCCTCAAAAATTATGTTTTAGCAAGTAATTTTTTTATTTTTGCAAGGGTAACAGGAGAAATTGGACCCCAACAGTTGTTGCCCAGTTTGTCCTGAGTACGCTGGTACCCCAAATGTGGGGGTAAACCACTGTTTGGGCGCACGTCGGGGCTTGGAAGGGCGGGAGCACCATTTGACTTTTTGAACGCAAGATTGGCTGGAATCAATGGTGGCGCCATGTTGCGTTTGGAGACCCCTGATGTGCCTAAACAGTGGAAACCCCTCAATTCTAACTTCAACACTAACCCCAACACACCCCTAATCCTAATCCCAACTGTAGCCATAACCCTAATCACAACCCTAACCCCAACACACCCCTAACCACAACCCTAACCGCAACACAACCGTAACCCTAATTCCAACCCTAATCCTAACCCTAATCCCAACCGTAACCCTAATCCCAACCCTAACCACAACTGTAACCCCAACACACCCCTAACCCTATCCGTAACCCTAACCACAAGCCTAATCTTAACCCTATTTCAAACCCTAGCCCTAATTCCAACCCTAACTCTAATTCCAACCCTAACCCTAAGGCTATGTGCCCACGTTGCGGATTCGTGTGAGATTTTTCCGCACGATTTTTGAAAAATCTGCAGGTAAAAGGCACTGTGTTTTGCCTGCGGATTTACAGCAGATTTCCAGTGTTTTTTTGTGTGGATTTCACCTGCGGATTCCTATTGAGGAACAGGTGTAAAACGCTGCAGAATCCGCACAAAGAATTGACATGCTGCGGAAAATACAATGCAGCGTTTCTGCACGGAATTTTCCGCACCATGGGCACAGCGGATTTGGTTTTCCTTAGGTGTACATGGTACTGTAAACCTGATGGAAAACTGCTTCGAATTCGCAGCGGCCAATCCGCTGCGGATCCGCGGCCAATCCGCTGCGGATCCGCGGCCAATCCGCTGCCAATCCGCTGCAGATCCGCGGCCAATCCGCTGCGGATCCGCTGCGGATCCGCTGCCAATCCGCTGCCAATCCGCTGCAGATCCGCGGCCAATCCGCTGCGGATCCGCTGCGGATCCGCGGCCAATCCGCTGCCAATCCGCTGCAGATCCGCGGCCAATCCGCTGCGGATCCGCTGCGGATCCGCGGCCGATCCGCTGCGGATCCGCTGTGGATCCGCGGCCGATCCGCGGCCGATCCGCTGCCGATCCGCTGCGGATCCGCTGCGGATCCGCGGCCGATCCGCGGCCGATCCGCGGCCGATCCGCTGCGGATCCGCTGCCGATCCGCTGCGGATCCGCGGCCGATCCGCTGCGGATCCGCGGCCGATCCACTCTGTGTGCACATGCCATAACCCTACCCCTAACCCTAACCCTACCCGTAACCCTAACCCTACCCCTACCCCTAGTTCTAACCCTAGTTCTAACCCTAACCATAGTGGAAAAAGATAAAAAAATATTTTCTTTATTTTATTATTGTCCCTACCTATGGGGGTGATAAAGGGGGGGGTTTATTTATTATTTTTTTATTTTGATCGCTGTGGTAGAACCTACCACAGCGATCAAAATGTACCTGTAACGAATCTGCCAGCCTGCAGATTCGGCGGGCGTACTGAGCATGCGCCCACCATCTTGGAAGATGGCGGCGCCCAGGGAGAAGACGGACCGACTTCGGGAGGATCGGTAAGTATGAGGGGGTGGTGGGGGGGTGGATCGGAGCACAGGGGGGGGGGGATCGGAGGACGGGGGGAGCGGACAGGAGCACGGGGGAGCGGACAGGAGCACGGGGGAGCGAACAGGGGGACGGAGGGGGGTACCGGACAGAACGGAGGACTGGGGAGGAGATCGGGGGCGGTGGGGGGGCCAGAACATGATTTCCAGCCATGGCAGATGCTATTGCAGCATAGGCCATGGCTGGATTGCAATATTTCACCATTTTCATAGGTGAAATATTGCAAATTGCTCTGATTGGCTGTTGCACTTTCAACAGCCAATCAGAGCGATCGTAGCCACGTGGGGGCAAAGCCACCCCCCCTAGGCTGAAGTACAACTCCCCCTCTCCCTGCAGATCGGGTAAAATAGGAATTAACCCTTTCACCCGATCTGCAGGGATGCGATCATTCCATGATGCCGCATAGGCGTCATGGGTCGGGAAGGGGTTAAACACATAAAAAAAAATTAAAAAAAAAGATTTTTCATCCCTTCTCCCCAGCGAGCGCTGGAGAGAACGGATGAATGGCGGCTTCAGCACCATGCTGGGGGGACAGCGCTTACTGTAAGCGCTGTCTCCAGCACGGCACACGGACTGCACACGGAAAACATCCGTGTGCGTTACGTGTTTTACACGGACCCATTGACTTTAATGGGTCCGTGTAATACGTGTGCTCCCACGAACACTGACATGTCTCCGTGTTTGGCACACGGAGACACGGTCCGCAAAAAATCAATGACATCTGCACAGATGCATTGATTTCAATGTGTCTACGTGTGTCAGTGGCTCCGGTACGTGAGGAAACTGTCACCTCACGTACTGGAGCCACTGACGTGTGAAACCGGCCTTAGCCTTCTTACACAGTTAGCCAACTCAAAGTACCATAAGAACACTGGAGTGATGGTTGTTGGAAATGGGCCTCTATACACCTATGAATATATTGCATTACAATCCCAACGTTTGCAGCTAGAATAGTCATTTATCACATTAACAACGTATAGAGTGTATTTCTGAATCATTTAATGTTAGCTTCATTGGAAAAAACTGTGCTTTTCTTTCAAAAATAAAGAAATTTCTAAGTGACCCAAAACTTTTGAACAGTAGTATACTTATGTGATACAATTAATATTACAAAATAAGAATTATAATTAATATAGTAATATTGAGCATACGGGTAATTAGTTTCAGCCTATTGGTTAGGCCCTCCACAACAGTCACATTCTCTCATGGGGTCCATCAGGAAAATAAATTACCCACCCTGCACTAGATGGTTGCTGGATAACCGCCGATTTATGAATGAGGGCCTTTACAGTGGCTTCTAACATCAATCACAAAAATGTACAAAGAAAAGCAAATGCACAAGACGAGAAGAAGCGTAAGAAGCGGACGCACGCATGAAGGAATAACGGAAATTTAAATATTAATATTATTTTCTTAAGTAAAAAGCTGGGCTCCAACCAAGGTCATGCATTCAGGCAATATAGCTAAGAGGTGGCAAAGAGGAACCATTTATAGAAAGTTTTTATTTCACCGACACTTTCTTCAGATATGAAGAAGCACAAAAGCACACACATGAAAAAGCAACAGCTTTGTTTTATTAGAAATATCTACTAACATTTACAATGACAAGTAATCTGTCCTTTCATATTCTTCATTGATGTATAATATCTGATGACCGTGGACAGTAAAGTTCTAAAAAACAATTCTTATAAAACGTTATTAATCCTTACTCCTTAGCGAGCTGGACACTGGATGGTTTGGCTCCTATTGGGATCCCATGCTTGTGTAAGGAGTTAATCAAGATTTCCCGCATTTCTTGGTTGTAGGAATCAAAATCAAAGACGTTGCGGACAACATTTGCGAGCCCCTCATTGGGAAATTTCTGGTTGTGAATAAACATGAAAAGAAGAATAATATACATTAGATATATAAGAGTATATTCTAGGCATTCATTGTACATGTATTTTTGAAATTCTGCTGTGCAATCAGCAGTACAAAGACTGGTAAAGCGGAATGAGGGGATGAGGCAACGATGGTCTGGGAAAACTAACATTTTGGGCCTTTTAAAGCAGCATTCTCATCAAAGGTTTTATCTTAATATATTGCAATTGTTATATTATATAGCACTGTGTACTTACAATTGCTCATTTTGCCTTTCTACCCAGTTAATTCTTCTCTTTTCTCTGCTCTATCTAGAAACAGGAAGCCTATTTTCCCTGCATGAGTCATTCCCTTCTTCAACTCCTGACCTAGCTTCTCCCTCCTTCCCCCATCATGGACTTTTGCAGTGATGACTCATGCAGGGAAAAGAGACCTCCTGTTTCTACATAGAGCTTAACAGGAATCTGCTAGTCTGTTTTTAATCAATTGATGTCATAGACCTAAAGGAAAAGAGAGAAACTAAGTGGGTAGAAGGGCAAAACGAGCAATTGTAAGTACACAGTATTATATAGTATGATGACTCCCAATATATTATGAGGATGAAAATTTTAATGTGTTTCTTTAGTATATTTCATTTTTTCCTATAAAATCCAATCATAAAAATGGAAAGAATTATAAAATAAAGCTACATGGTGTACATGCATGTGTTGTATGCAAAAATAGAAAGGTGCTCGTTTTCCTTTATTGATATTCTATTGCTACTTGCCAAAAAGCAACTTATTTGCATGCTGCACACTTCCATTAGCTCCATCAGAAAGCTTAAGAAGTTATCTTCCCTGGAACATACATACAGAAGCAAAAACAATATCCATTTTTTTCATTGAATAAGAAATAAATGTATAGAAATAATAATAATAATAATTTATGTTGACCAAGCAGGCAACAACGGCCCATTAATTGCAAGAATTAGATTACTGCTGGAGACAATAATCCACACAGACACCAATTAGTCCAGTTTATTAATGAAAGGCGACAGGTTTGTATATTTTATTAATCTAGATTTTCACATTTTAAGCTATATTAGAAGGAAATCAGTATAAGTGTTTAGTATGCGCATGTGATTTAATTCGTAAGAGTTGCAGGGTCCCTTGAATATATATATATCAGTAGGTTTTCCTCTGTGTGAAAAGACGAAAACAAGACAAATACAATAGAATACGATTTTACTTGATACTAGCTTCTGTCATTCAGGCGTTTTTCTAGCTGAATAAAAAAATCATATTACCCTAAGGCTGTGTTCACACGTTGCAGATTATTCGCGGTTTTTTCGCGTTTTTTCCCTATAAAAACGCTATAAAACCGCAAATAATCTGCTTATATTACGCATCCTATCATTTTTAATGAATTCTGCACTTTTTGTACACATGATGCGTTTTTTTCCGCGGTAAAAACGCATCGCGGTAAAAAACGCAGCATGTTCATTAATTTTGCGTTTTTTTTTGCGGATTTCCCACTTAAAATGCATTGGGAAGTGTCCGGAAAAAACCGCGGCAAAAACGCGTCAAAACCGCGGCAAAAACGCGGCAAAATCGCGGCAAAAACGCACGCGGTTTTCTTGCGGATTTCTTGCAGAAAATGTCCGGAATTCTCCAGAATTTTCTGCAAGAAATCCTGAACGTGTGCACATAGCCTAAAAGAGAAATACAAAAAAACTCCAAGATCACCGCTTTTCTCGCTCTCTTAGGCTATTGTGCACACGTCAGGATTTTGTCAGGATTTTGTCAGGTTTTTTCCTCAGGTTTTGTAGCCAAAACCAGGAGTGGGTGATAAATGCAGAAGTGGTGCATATGTTTCTATTATACTTTTCCTGTAATTGTTCCACTCCTGGTTTTGGCTACAAAACCTGAGGAAAAAGCCAGACAAAATCCTGACAAAATCCTGACGTGTGCACATAGCCTTAGGGCTCATGCAGACTACCGTATTATTGCTCTGAGTGTGATCCAAGAAGACATCAGATTGCACTAGGACCAACATTAGTCTGTCCAAGGAAAAAATTGGCCATGCAAGTCAATGAATCAGTGGAAAACATCGGGCTGTAACTAAAAACACCTGAGGATACTAGTATCAAAAGACTGACCGGCACATTCAAACAGAAAACAGGTGTGAGCAGGTGCTTACTAAGGCCTCTTTCACACTTCCGTCTTCCAAATCTGCACAGGATCCATCAAGACGTTGAAATGACGGATCCTGTGCAGATTGTGGAAAACGTGTGCACTGGGCCCGTCTTTCTGACGGACCCATCGAGCCTATGTGCACCTGTTGTGTATGCGTCTTCGCAGCGGTTTTCCACTGCGAAAACGCATACACAACACAAACCAGGTTAAAAATTTTTTTTTAAAAAATCACAATATTCTCACCTACCGGCGTTCCCGCGCAGCGTCACCGATGTTCACCGCAGCTAGCGTTACTTCCTAGTAATACATTGCGAAATCTCACAATGTATTACTAGGAAGTAACGCTAGCTGCCGGGAACATCGATAGGTGAGAATGAAAGACGGATGAAACGGATGGCCATCCGTCACAATCTGTCGCTAATACAAGTCTATGAGAAAATGCAGGATCCTGCACATTTTTTTGCAGGTTCCTGCATTCTCAAAAAACGACGGATTGTGACAGGAGCTGAAAGACGGAAGTGTGAAAGAGGCCTAAGAGTTGCAGAAAAGAGAAGCCAGCTCACCTGCCATAGTCTGTGTGTGGAGCTCAAGTGTTGTCCTGACTAGACGTGGAAACTGCAGAAACCAAGAGGTAAGTCCAGGTAAAAACAAAGTGTTTATTTGAAAAAATAGATTTTTTAAAAATACATCATTTTCGTGAAAAAATAGAAAGGTGAAGGGGGGGGGGGAGGCAATGCAACATGATTCGAACGCGACTCCGGCGTTCTTTGTCACAGCTGGAGTTGCGTTCGAAAAGCATTGCATTGCCTTTTCCCTCCCCCCTTCATCAATTTTTTCACGACAAGGATGTATTTTTTAAAAATCTATTTTTCAAATAAACACATTGGTTTTACCTGGAGCTGGACTTTCCTCTTGGTTTCTGCAGCTTACTAAGAGTAGCCATCTCCATATATAACCAACAAATAAAGTAGCACTCTGTAGCATTATAGCATGCTAACATGAAATATATTACATTTGAATTGCATTACTGCTCTAGAAAATTAGAAAAATTGAGAATATGTAGCGCATAAATTGTTGGTTATATATGGAGATGGCTACTCTTAGTAAGCCCCTGTCCACACTAGTTTTCCGTTTGAATGTGCCGGTCAGTCTTTTGATATTAGAATACTATTAGTATACTTAGGTGTTTTTAATTACAGCAGGATCCTACCTTCCCATAGAGATGTAGGCTTTAGCCTAAGAAAGGATTCACACAGGCAGGTTCCCAGCAACAAGAATCGCCTTATCGTGGCTTCTGGGTATACATGAATTGAACAATTTATGCGCTGAGTATTCTCAATTTTCTAATTTTCTAGAGCAGTAATGCAATTCAAATTTTGTATATTTCATGTTTGCATGCTATAGTGCTACAGAGTGCTACTTTATTTGTTTGTGGAAAACATCAGGCTGCACTCGGGTGATCCCTGAGTGGAGTCCGAATTTCATGGGCTAACACAATGAAGACATTTCTTTTCCCCATGTTGTCCTCATCCGAGAGTATAAGTAGCCCACTATGATCACACTCTGATCAGAGTGTGATCTGCATAATCGGCCTGATTCTCTCGGATGAGAGAATATACGCTGCTGTGACCCTGGCCTTAGGTGCAGTGTTGTCCAACACAGTTAAAACTTACCAAATTGTCAGATATTTCCACATTTACCCATAACTGATTCTAGTGTGTAGATGTTGTAAGATATTGTAATATTGAGCTTTGCAGCCTCTATTCAGTAGTGTTCATTTACGCAGACATGTGAAATGTTCAAATGAATTTTTCATTTTACATTTTAAAGTATTTATGAAAAATGCAAAAAAAAATTAATAGAACAATACACAAGTTATAACACATCTTAGAACATCTGACCCACTGGGACCATATGGTTACAATATTGAGGGATATTTGGTATTTCATATAACAGGAAGTTAATGTTTCATATGTGAAGGACATAGTCATACATCATTATAATTCATGCATTGGAATGGTGTATAGATGTGAATACTAAAATTTACATTTACCTCCAGGTGTTTCACAATATTAACAACTTCTCTGGTGGAATACGGATATGAAATAATTCCTTGGTCTGCCATACTTCTAAGCTCTCCAAAGGCAGCTACAAGTTTTTGCAATATGGCTTCAGGCACATTGGGCCCATATTGTCTTAGCATGGCAAGTTCAGACTGGGGCACGGGATTATCCACTGCGTGGCAACTGAAGATATCCCCTGCAAGAGAAGACCCGTTACACCATCTCACAGGACACCTGTAGGACTGCTATACTAAGCTGTATGTGCTATAAAACGGACCATGACTTTCTCCACATCTAGAAAATCCTCTATACAAACTTTTTGATTTGCTAGGAAAAGGGGTGCAGCCCAAAGGCAACGGGGCGTGATTTGACATGAAAGAGGGCGTGTCCTAAATCGTGATATCAAGTGTTTAAATTGCACCAAAGTTTGGCATAACTTACTGAACCCAATTCAGACAACTAATAGTGAAGACAAGACAGTCTAAAGATGAGAAACTAATCATCTATGGCTAACATGGGACAAAATCTAAAAAAAACGTAAGAGAAAAAGACACAGCCTTACCAACACCAGGTCAGATTACCAATGCACTATCAAGATGCAGGAGAACCCATGATAAAAGAGGGGGCAGCACAGGATACTGGCCTAAACTGCCACTCACAAACCTACCATACATAAGGAGGGTAGCTGTGTAGTATTAACCCCTTAAGGACCAAGCCACTTTATAGGTTAATGACTAGGCTTTAATTTTGAAATCTGACCACTGTCACTTCATGTGGTTATAACTCTGCAATACTTCAACGGATCCCACTGATTCTGAGACTTTTTTCGTGACATATTGTACTTTATGATAGTGATACCATTTCTTCGATATGACTAGCGTTTATTTGTGAAAAAAATGTTAATTTGGCAAAAATTTAGAAAATTTCACATTTTTCAAACTTTAAATTTTTATGCCTCTAAATCAGAGCATTAAGTCATACAAAATAGTTAATAAATAACATTTCCCACATATTTACTTTACATCAGCACAATTTTTGAAACTATTTTTTTGTTATTTTTGTTAGGCAGTCATAAGGGTTTAAAGTAGACCAGCGATTTCTCATTTTTCCAACAAAGTTAACAAAACCATTTTTTTTTTAGGGACCACCTCACTTTTGAAGTAATTTTGGGGGTCTATATGACAGAAAATACCCCAAAGTGTCAACATTCTAAAAACTGCACCCCTCAAGGTGTTCAAAACCACATTCAAGAAGTTTATTAACCCTTCAGGTGCTTCACAGGAATTAATGGAATGTGGGAGAAAAAAAAATGAACATAACTTTTTTTCAGAAAAATGTTACTTCGGATACAATGTTTTTTTATTTTCTCAAGGGTATCAGGAGAAAATGAACCACAATATTTGTTGTGCAATTTCTCCTGAGTACGCTAATACCCCATGTATGGCACACAGCAGGACTCAGAAGGGAAGGAGCACCATTTGAGGTTTTAATAATAATAATAATAATAATAATAATAATAATTTTTATTTATATAGCGCCAACATATTCCGCAGCGCTTTACAAATTATAGAGGGGACTTGTACAGACAATAGACATTACAGCATAACAGAAATCACAGTTCAAAATAGATACCAGGAGGAATGAGGGCCCTGCTCGCAAGCTTACTAACTATGAGGAAAAGGGGAGACATGAGAGGTGGATGGTAACAATTGCTTTAGTTATTTGGACTAGCCATAGTGTAAGGCTCGGGTGTTCATGTAAAGCTGCATGAACCAGTTAACAGCCTAAGTATGTAGCAGTACAGACACAGAGGGCTATTAACTGCATAAAGTGTATGAGAACACGATGCAAGGAACCGGATTATGTGTTTTGTTTTGTTTTTTCTATTTTTAATAGGCCACACAGGGATAGTTAGGTTAATGCGTTGAGGCGGTAGGCCAGTCTGAACAAATGCGTTTTTAGGGCACGCTTAAAACTGTGGGGATTGGGGATTAATCGTATTAACCTAGGTAGTGCATTCCAAAGAATCGGCGCAGCACGTGTAAAGTCTTGGAGACGGGAGTGGGAGGTTCTGATTATTGAGGATGCTAACCTGAGGTCATTAGCGGAGCGGAGGGCACGGGTAGGGTGGTAGACTGAGACCAGAGAGGAGATGTAGGGTGGTGCTGAGCCATGGAGTGCTTTGTGGATGAGGGTAGTAGTTTTGTACTGGATTCTGGAGCGGATGGGTAGCCAGTGTAATGACTGGCACAAGGTAGAGGCATCGGTGTAACGGTTGGTGAGGAATATGATCCTGGCAGCAGCATTCAGGACAGAATGGAGCGGGGAGAGTTTGGTAAGAGGGAGGCCGATTAGAAGAGAGTTACAATAGTCCAGACGGGAATGAATAAGAGAAACAGTAAGAGTTTTTGCAGAGTCGAAAGTAAGACAAGGGCGAATTCTAGAAATGTTTTTGAGATGCAGATAAGAAGAGCGAGCCAGTGATCGGATGAGGGGGGTGAATGAAAGCTCGGAATCAAGGATGACCCCAAGGCAGCGGGCATGTTGCTTTGGAGTAATGATTGAACCGCACACGGAGATGACAATGTCAGGCAAAGGTAGGTTAGTAGAGGGAGAGAACACGAGGAGTTCAGTTTTTGACAGGTTCAGTTTCAGATAGAGGGAGGACATGATGTTAGAGACAGCGGTAAGACAATCACTGGTGTTTTCTAAGAAGGTCGGAGTGAAAGCAGGAGAAGAGGTGTATAATTGGGTGTCATCAGCATAGAGATGGTACTGGAACCCAAATCTACTGATTGTTTGTCCAACAGGGGCAGTATACAAAGAGAAGAGGAGGGGGCCTAGGACTGATCCTTGAGGAACCCCAACAGTAAGGGGAAGGTGAGAGGAGGAGGAACCAGCAAAACATACAGTGAAGGATCGGTCAGAGAGATAGGAGGAGAACCAGGAGAGAACGGTGTCCTTGAGGCCGATGGAGCGGAGCATAGTGAGGAGGAGCTGATGATCCACAGTGTCGAATGCTGCGGAAAGATCCAATAGAATTAGCATGGAGTAGTGACCATTAGATTTAGCTGTTAGTAGGTCATTAGAGACTTTAGTGAGTGAAGTTTCAGTAGAGTGTAAAGAGCGGAAGCCAGATTGAAGAGGGTCGAGAAGAGAGTTATCTGAGAGATAGCGGTTAAGACGGGAGTGGACCAGGCGTTCCAGGAGTTTAGAGATGAAGGGAAGATTAGAGACAGGTCTATAATTAGCGGCACAGTTTTGGTCGAGGGAGGGTTTTTTAAGTAATGGATGTATGATGGCATGCTTAAATGAGGAGGGAAAAATACCGGAAGTGAGGGAAAGGTTGAATATTTTTGTTATGTGAGAGGTGACAGCCGGGGAAAAGGACTGAAGGAGATGTGACGGAATAGGGTCACTGGTGCAAGTGGTCGGGCGAGAAGATGCAAGGAGCCTGCTTACTTCTTCTTCTGTAACTGGTTCAAAGTCAGAGAGTGAACTAGATGCAGTGGGGGAGGGAGGACAGTGCCTGGTATGAAGAGATTGGGAGATGATTTCCTGTTGAATGTGGTAAATTTTTTCTTTGAAGTAATTGGCCAGATCGTCAGCGCGGAGATCTGTGGTTGGGGCCTGCTCTCTTGGGTTGAGTAGGGACTGGAAAGTGTCAAAGAGACATTTAGGGTTATTGGACAGTGAGGTGATGAGGGTGTTGAAATAGGTTTGTTTGGAGAGGTGAAGGGCAGAGTTGTATGTTTTTAGCATGAACTTATAATGGATGAAATCTTCGGGTAGATTAGATTTTCTCCACAGACGTTCGGCGCACCTGGAGCATCGCTGCAGGAAGCGTGTTTGCAGCGTGTGCCACGGTTGTTGCCGTCTGTGTCGAGTTGCTCTATGTATAGGAGGAGCAGCTTCATCCAGGGCACTTTGCAGGGTTTCATTGTAATGGTTTTGAGCGTAAAAATGTCTGGAATCGAGAGAGGACGTCATGTCGCATTTGGAGAGTCCCTGATGTGACTAAACAGTGGAAATCTCCCACAAGTGACCCTGTTTTGGGAACTAGACCCCTCAAGGGACTTATCTAGATGTTTGTTGAGCACCCTGAACCCCTCAAGTGCTTCACTTAAGTTTATAATGTAGAGCAGTGAAAATTAAAAATCTAATTTTTTCCACTAAAACCATCTTTTAGCACCATTTTTTATTATTTTAACAAAAGTAGCAGGAGAAAATGGACCCCAAAAATTGTTGTACAATTTCTCCTGAGTATGCCGATACCCCATGTGTGAAGGAAAACCACTGTTTGGGCACACGGCAGGACTTGGAAGGGAAGGAGCAACGTTTCTTGTTGTTTTAAGCAAAATTGGCTGGAAGGTTGCGTTTGGAGAGCCCCTGATGTGACTAAACAGTGGAAACCCCCCACAAGTGATCCCATTTTCGAAATTAGACCCTCAAGGGACTTATTTAGATGTTTGGTGAGCGCCTTGAATCCCCAGGGGCTTCATATAAGTTTATAACGTAGAGCCATGAAAATTAAAAATCAATTTTTTTCCACAAAAATCATCTTTTAGCACCAAATCTTTTAATTTAACAAAGGTAGCTGGAGAAAATGGATGCCAAAACTTATTGTTCAATTTCTCCTGAGTACGCCGATACCTCACGTGTGGAGGAAGACCACTGTTTGGGCGCACGGTAGGGCTCGGAAGGGAAGGAGCACGGTTTTATGCTGTGAATGCAAAATTGGCTGGAATCGAGAGCGCATACTCAAATTCCTGGAATGGTACCGTTTCTCCACTCCAAGACTTGTGTCCCTGACAATCTTATCACATCACTTATGTCATTTGTGGACTGCTGCTGTTCAACCTACACTGATGGGCTGCAGCATTTACGTGACACAAACAATGGTCACAAGATCCAGTTCAGTTGTGTAACTATTCTACAAATTGGAGACAATCAAAGGTCCAGCATTGGACGACTTGTTTAAGGTCCCCGTATATACAAATCTGATAAAAATCAGCCAAACCTGCTGTTCTTGCCTGAATCCGCTGATTTTCTAACATGTATGGGGGCGTCCAACTTTCCCTAGACAAATGATGTGACACATTGCACTTTATGTTGAGGTAAATTTAGGTCGATATGTTTTTGTTTTATAAAAATATTTGAAATTTGCGGATTTTTTTTTTTAATTAGCAATTTTCAAACTTTGAATGTTTATATCCTTAAACCAGGCATTCAGACCACAAACAGTTATTAACATTTCCCAAATGTCTACTTTACATCAATATGTATTTTTCGGACTATAAGACGCACCGGACTATAAGATGCACCCAGGTTTTAGAGGTGGTAAATAGGAAAAAAAATATTTGAAGCAAAAAAAAGTGGTAAAATATTAAATAACATACTATTATATATAATAACACCACATATAATAGTATGTTATTAATTGGAAGCTACGGGTATTAGATGGTGCTGCGGGACCAGTGTGGTGTCTGTAAAGTACTGTATGAAGACGCTGGAGGATGAGTATAAGAAAGGGGGCACATGGCTTATATTTAAAGCACCACTCCTGCACTGAAAAATAACACTGGAGTGCTGCTTTAAGAACTCATGGGAGAACTATAACTCCCAGCATGTCCTGCAGATCCGACGCTATGCTGGGAGTTATAGTTCACCACAGGAGTGGCAGAGTGCTTTATTGTGTGTTGTAAAGACTAACCTTTTAATTGTGGCAGCCAGCCAGCCACGCTGTGGTGAGGTAAAAAGCTGGAGCATCTCATGACTGCACACACAGAGCCCTCCCTGCCTCTCCACAGCACAGGTCATAAGAGGAAGCCTGCAGATTCTAGTGGGGAGTCTGAAGGACCTGTGATGACATCAGAAGAGGGAGGGCTCTGTGCTGCCATGTGATGTTCCAGCCCACCCACTTCATGACATCACACAGGTCCTTATGCACTTGGCATCCAGCACAGCCTGGCAGGCAGAAGCTGTGATGTCAGGTATGCAGCTGTCTCCTCGGGCCCCTGCTGTCACCTCATCCACTCCACACACAGATCTCCCCAGCTGCTGCAGGAATCCAGCGCTGGGGAAACCATGTGTGTCCGCTTCTTAAGTGAAGGAGTATTCATTTGCTGCTCCCCGCTCACTGCTCAGCGCTGACAGGTGGGCGGTGAAGCAGCTAATGTATATTCACTGCACTTTAATCATCGGGACCATGTGGTTTCCCCAGCGCTGATTCCTGCAGCCGGGCAGCGGAGCGGGGACATTTTTCTGCCTCCTGCGTGGGATACCAGTGCGATCCCACTCACTGCTGCCCCCTCCCCATGTTACATCCCTACCATAAGACGCACCCACACTTCCATCCCAAACTTGGAGGAAAACAAGTGCGTCTTATGGTCAGAAAAATATGGTATACTTTTTTTGTTTGGATGTAAAAAGGGTTAAAATTTACCAGCAAAGAGGTGACGTAAAAAAGGTGCTGAGTAAAAAGGCCCCTAATGGCAGTCGTTAAAAAGTTTATTGGTGGTCGTTAAGGGGTTACACTATCAATTGATGCTTATTTGATTTTCAAAATTAGGACAATACAAGACAAATATGATCTTTATGGCTACTGTGAGGCAGTGAGGGGAATCATATGCGAGGGCCGACATGTGTCCCCCATGATGCAGACAGAGTCTTATTAAACCTGCTGGAGCGCCTTGTGTTCACAGCAGAAAGCATGTGAATCACAAGGCAAGATTAAAGAAAGAGTGGAATGGGTCCAAGTAATTGACCCAGTCAGATTTTTAGGAAAACCTGTCAAGGTCTTTTATTTTTAGAGGGATTTGCAGGTTTGGTAGTGGGGCAAATCCCGCTCTCCACTCCGGGTTTTGGAAGTGGCTCTACGGCCACAAGTCCATTTAAAAATCTGTCAGTTTGGCTTTCGGTGTGTCAGTTTGGAGTTTGCAAACTGCAGAGCAGGAGGCTCTGTACAACCCAGGTTTGTGTGGAGCTAACACAGAGCCAGTGACTTCAAGATGGCTGACGCACTCAAGAGACATGGCGGTGCCATTGTCCAAGGCAACGGGTTTTGAACACGGATTGTATTTGTGGAAACCCGGCTGCGATCCGGAAGATACAGTTTGTGAGTCTAAAAATAAAGACACTGTTTATGTTGAACTTTCTGTGGTGCCTGCCTAACTGTCGCACTGCACCAACCCTGCTGCATACACTACCAATAGCCAAGATTAAGGTACAGTATGTAGCATAAAGCAGAAAAGCTAGAAGCTGTAATAAACTGCCAATGTCTTCTCACCAGGGTCCCCCGTCGTCTCTAAGAACTCGTGATCCTATCTGCTCCTGCTATAAACATCACTGCAGACTGGCGATTTACAGTGCCAATTTTCAAAGAACAGTAAGTGATTCTTAATGGGTTAATGAATATATTTGTTAGGATACAAAACAATTAATGGAGGTTTTATAATAATAAAAAAATATATATAACATTACTACTTACCTAATGCACCAAAAAAATCATTTCCCAAGAATGGAAACCCAGGTCTATTGGCCAAGACTATCATTCTAAAATCAGGGTGAATAGCAATAATATTATCTCTTCTTATGCGTTCTGATAAATCTGGAAAAAAGTAAAACAGATTATATGGTATTCAAATTTTGAGTGAAAAAGGGATAAATCAGACTACAAAACCAACTAAAATACAGGCTATTATAATTAAACTACCCTGCTCCAAAAGTGAACGGAACAATGAAATATCACATTAGACTATGATGAACTAAAGACTTACCATAGTTTAATATCTTTACTGATATAAATTGTGTATATCATGGAGAAGAAAATGATTTACCAATGGAAACCAAAACCATCAACCAAATCATTCCAAAAATCAATATGAAAAATTTTAATACAGGCAAAACCAATCTGCATGAATTTCATCACGTAAACTCATAATGTGACTCAGTAGTGTGTATTGTACCACGTTCACTTATGCACACCTGACAATATCTGGCCAAACTGCTGAGGAGACAGTGGATGGTGTCATGAGGTATCTCCCTCACAGCTGAATAGAGCATTAGGGCATTAGTGAGCTCCTGGGCAGTCTGTGAACTTGGTGTCAAATGAATGGGTACATAATATCCCAAAGGTTTACAATTGGATTCAAGTCTGGGGAATGTCAAGGCCAGCCAAAGATATCAATGCCTTTGTCATCAAGTAACTGCCTGCACAATCTTGTCAAATGAGGTCTGGGATTGACCTGCACCATGAGGGTCCACTACATCAGGGTAAGTTCTGACAATGGTTCTGAGGACTTAATTACGGAAAATAATAGCAGTTAAGTTAATGTTAGCTATAATGTGGAGGTTTGTGCAACCCTTCAAGGATATGTCTCCTGAAACTATCAGTATCCCACCACTAGCCTGGTCATGCTGGATAATATTGCAATGTACTCAAACTCACAGAAAAAATATGGGTCCTATGTAATCGTAAATAATGCCAAAATAGCTTCATATATTTACCCATAAAGTAACTGGATAGTAAGTGTATACTCCCGATACACATTCAAACATAGAAAAAATGGAGTTCCATACATGGAAAATGTTTAAGGTAAAAATGTGTACATTTTATTATAAATACTACTGACACAATTGAGTCACAAAATAACACAACAATATAGAGAAAAGAAGGGGGAACCAACAGTGGACATGACAATTATGGTATTGTCTAGTGAAAGCAGATTGAGCTGCACAGTGCCAATCTCTGAGCACAGGTCCCATTATAGGACGTTGGACTTGTCATGCTCAATGAATCGGTTTCTAGCAGATTTGTCAGAATTATGCACATACAGTGGGGAAAAAAAGTATTTAGTCAGCCACCAATTGTGCAAGCAGTCCCACTTAAAAAGATGAGAGAGGCCTGTAATTGACATCATTGGTACACCACATCCATGAGAGTCAAATTGAGAAAACAAATTCAGAAAATCAACTTGTCTGATTTGGCAAGATTTATTTTCCAAATTATGGTGGAAAATAAGTATTTGGTCACCTAAAAACATGCAAGATTTATGGCTTTCACAGACCTGTAACTTCTTTAAGAGGCTCCTCTGTCCTCCACTCATTATCTGTAGGAATGGCACCTGTTTGCACTTGTTATCAGTATAAAGGACACCTGTCCACAACCTTAAACAGTCACAAACCATACTCCACTATGGTTAAGACCAAAGAGCTGTCGAAGCACACCAGAGACAAAATTGTAGCCCCGCACCAGGCTGGGAAGACTGAAGATGCAATAGGCAAGCAGCTTGGTGTGATGAAATCAACTGTGGGAGCAATAATAAGAAAATATAAGACATACAAGACCACTGATAATCTCCCTCGATCTGGGGCTCCACACAAGATGTCACCCCGTGGGGTCAAAATGATCACAAGAACCGTGAGCAAAAATCCCGGAACTGCAAGGGGGACCCTAGTGAATGACCTGCATAGAGCTGGGACCACCGTAACAAAGGCTACCATCAGTAACACCCTACTCCGCCAGGGACTTAGATACTGCTGTGCCAGACATGTCCAGGCCCGTCTGAAGTTTGCTAGAGAACATTTGGATTATCCAGAAAAGTACTGGGACAATGTCATATGGTCTGATGAAACCAAAGTACAACTGTTTGGTAGAAACAAAACTTGTCGTGTTTGGAGGAGTCAGAATGCTGAATTGCATCCAAAGAACAACATACCTACTGGGAAGCATGGGAGTGGCAACATCATGCTTTGGGGATGTTTCTCTGCAAAGGGACCAGGACGACCGATCCGTGTACATGAAAGAAAGAATGGGGCCATGTATCCTGAGATTTTGAGAGCAAACCTCCTTCCATCAGCAAGGGCATTAAAGATGAAACGTGGATAGTTCTTTCAGCATAATAATGATCCCAAACACACCACCACGGCAATGAAGGAGTGGCTTCGTAAGAAGCATATGAAGGTCCTGGAGTGGCCTAACCAGTCTCCAGACCTCAACCCCATTGACCTTTGGAGGGAGTTGAAAGTCTGTGTTGCCCAGCGACAGGCCCAAAACATCACTGTTTTAGAGGAGAGCTGCATGAAGGAATGGGTCAACATACCATCAACAGTGTGTGCCAACCTTGTCAAGACTTACAGAAAACATTTGACCACTTTCATTGCCAACAAAGGATATATAACGAAATATTGAGATGAACTTTTGTTAATGACCAAATACTTATTTTCTACCATAATTTGCAAAATAAGTCTTGCCAAATCAGACAAGGTGATTTACTGGATTTGATTTCTTATTTTGACTCTCATAGTTGTGGTCTACCTATGATGTCAGTTACAGGCCTCTCTTGTCTTTTTAAGTGGGAGAACTTGCACAATTGGTGGCTGACTAAATACTTTTTTCCCCACTGTAGGTAGACCTCCAGAGCTCGTTTTGTAGGGTTCTAGTCATGCTCCTCTTGTTCCTCCTCTTGCTGTTCCTTCTCCAATGGACCAGTTGTCCCTTTCTATGGCACCAAGGCAGGTTATTTTTCCTAACTGGACAGATTCATATACCTTACATTTAACTGACTCGGGGCTATACTGAAATGTTTAAGTACTCCTTTTTGACCACTTGTGCATCTTGCACTTCTCAATCAGCTGGGGGTGTCGGGAATCGGACCCCCATCTACCTGATTATGATTACAGTACCTATTCAAAAGATAAGACATCAGTTATAAAGTCCCAGAAAACCCCATTAAGTAGATAAGATGTCAGAAGAGTGGACGAAGAGCTGACGACAATTTTAGAAAAGTATTCTTATGAAAAATATTGTGAATTTGCTGCAGATGTGATGTGGATTTCAGCCTTTTATGGCATTTGCATTCACTAAAATGTCACAGGAGTGAGTAAATCACTTCCTTTCTGACTTTGTCACCGCATTTGTGTTTTCATTCCAAGGAGATTACAGTAGTTTTACAGAGTAAAACCATATTGTTTCCAGCTTTAGCTTGTACATTTCTAAGTACTACATCTGCCATTATTGATGTTTACCCTCTGATATGAAACATTAGATGTACGGTACTTTTACGACTATATAGTAATCCTGGGATTTTACATTAATTAATTTTCCTGCACTACATAAATATTACCATGGAAAAGTACAAGTTTATCCCAAGGCTGAAGGATAGGTCAAGTGCACCAAGGAGAATAAGATGCTTCTGCTAAAACAATAGTGTTCAAAATAATATTGGTGTGTTCAAAAATATGAGTTAATCACAAAATCTTTATACTAGTTTTTATTTCCACGCACTGGGAACATTGCACACTTTTCTAAATCAAAACATGAAGAGAAATGTATATAATTTTTAACTATTTTACAGAAAATAACAAAAATGACCATTGTGCCATTCTAAAAAATAGCAGTATCTGCATTTGTCTTTACAAACTCACAATATGTACTTTTTTTGTGGATTTAGCATTCCTGTGAATCACCTAATATTTAGTTCTACACTCTCAGTTTTTTAAAATTGCTTCACATCTATGTAGCACAGTTGAACAGAATCAACCAACCTCTGGCACCTGTCACCTGTTATTCCAGCCCATGATGCTTAGATTACATCCCACACTTTTTTGGCATTTGTTTGCTTTGCCTCAGAAATGGCATTTTTAACCCCTTCATGACCCAGCCTATTTTGACCTTAATGACCTGGCCGTTTTTTGCAATTCTGACCAGTGTCCCTTTATGAGGTAATAACTTAGGAACGCTTCAACTGATCCAAGCGGTTATGAGATAGTTTTTTGTGACATATTGGGCTTCATGTTAGTGGTAAATTTAGGTCGATAATTTCTGAGTTTATTTGTGAAAAAAACGGAAATTTGGCGAAAATTTTGCAATTTTCACATTTTTAATTTTTATTCTGTTAAACCAGAGAGATATGTGACACAAAATAGTTAATAAATAACATTTCCCACATGTCTACTTTACATCAGCACAATTTTGGAAACAAAATTTTTTTTTGCTAGGAAGTTACAAGGGTTAAAATTTGACCAGTGATTTCTCATTTTTACAACAAAATTTACAAAACCATTTTTTTTAGGGACCACCTCACATTTGAAGTCAGTTTGAGGGTTCTATATGGCTGAAAATACCCAAAAGTGACACCATTCTAAAAACTGCACTCCACAAGGTGCTCAAAACCACATTCAAGAAGTTTATTAACCCTTCAGGTGTTTCCCAGCAGCAGAAGCAACATGGAAGGAAAAAATGAACATTTAACTTTTTAGTCACAAAAATGATCTTTTAGCAACAATTTTTTCATTTTCCCAAGGGTAAAAGGAGAAACTGGACCACGAACATTGTTGTCCAATTTGTCCTGAGTACGCCGATTCCTCATATGTGGGGGTAAACCACTGTTTGGGAGCACAGCAGGGCTCGGAAGGGAAGGAGCGCCGTTTGACTTTTTGAATGAAAAATTGGCTCCAATCTTTAGCGGACACCATGTCGCGTTTGGAGAGCCCCCGTGTGCCTAAACATTGGAGCTCCCCCACAAGTGACCCCATTTTGGAAACTAGACCCCCCAAGGAACTTATCTAGAAGCAGAGTGAGCACTTTAAACCCTCAGGTGCTTCACAAATTGATCCGTAAAAATTAAAGTACTTTTTTTTTTTTTACACAAAATTTCTTTTAGCCTCAATTTTTTCATTTTCACATGGGCAACAGGATAAAATGGATCCTAAAATTTGCTGAGCAATTTCTCCTGAGTACACCGATACCTCACATGTGGGGGTAAACCACTGTTTGGGCACATGGTAAGGCTCGGAAGGGAAGGAGCGCCATTTGACTTTTTGAATGAAAAATTATCTCCATCGTTAGCGGACACCATGTCGCGTTTGGAAAGCCCCTGTGTGACTAAGCATTGGAGCTCCCCCACAAGTGACCCCATTTTAGAAACTAGACCCCCCAAGGAACTTATCTAGAAGCATAGTGAGCACTTTAAACCCTCAGGTGCTTCACAAATTGATCCGTAAAAATGAAAAAGTACTTTATTTTCACACAAAAATTCTTTTAGCCTCAATTTTTTCATTTTCACATGGGCAACAGGATAAAATGGATCCTAAAATTTGTTGGGCAATTTCTCCTGAGTATGCCGATACCTCATATGTGGGGGTAAACCACTGTTTGGGTGCATGGCAAGGCTCGGAAGGGAAGGCGCGCCATTTGACTTTTTGAATGGAAAATTAGCTCCAATCGTTAGCGGACACCATGTCGCGTTTGGAGAGCCCCTGTGTGCCTAAACATTGGAGCTCCTCTACAAGTGACCCCATTTTGGAAACTAGACCCCCCAAGGAACTTATCTAGATGCATAGTAAGCACTTTAAACCCCCAGGTGCTTCACAGAAGTTTATAACGCAGAGCCGTGAAAATAAAAAATAATTTTTCTTTCCTCAAAAATGATTTTTTAGCCCACAATTTTTTATTTTCCCAAGGGTAACAGGAGAAATTGGACCCCAAAAGTTGTTTTCCAGTTTCTCCTGAGTACGCTGATACCCCATACGTTGGGGTAAACCACTGTTTGGGCACACGTCGGGGTTCGGAAGAGAAGTAGTGACGTTTTGAAATGATGGAATGCTCTGCGGGCGTCACGTTGCGTTTGCAGAGCCCCTGATGTGCCTAAACAGTAGAAACTCCCCACAAGTGACCCCATTTTGGAAACTAGACCCCCAAAGGAACTTATCTAGATGTGTGGTGAGCACTTTGAACCCCCAAGTGCTTCACAGAAGTTTATAACGCAGAGCCGTGAAAATAATAAATGTGTTTTCTTTCCTCAAAAACTATGTATTAGCAAGCAATTTTTTATTTTTGCAAGGGTAACAGAAGAAATTGGACCCCAATAGTTGTTGCCCAGTTTGTCCTGAGTATGCTGGTACCCCATATGTGGGGGTAAACCACTGTTTGGGCGCACGTCAGGGCTCGGAAGGGAGGGAGCACCATTTGACTTTTTGAACGCAAGATTGGCTGGAATCAATGGTGGCGCCATGTTGCGTTTGGAGACCCCTGATGTGCCTAAACAGTGGAAACCCCTCCATTCTAACGCCAACACTAACTCCTAAGCACAACCCTAACCCTAATCCCAACCCTAACCCTAACCCCAACCCTAACCCTAACCCTAATCCCAACCCTAACCCAAACCCTAACCACAACTTTAACCCCAACACACCCCTAACCATAACCCTAACGACAAGCCTATTCTTAACCCTATTTCCAACCCTATCCCTAATTCCAACCCTAACTCTAATTCCAACCCTAAGGCTATGTGCCCACGTTGCGGATTCGTGTGAGATTTTTCCGCACCATTTTTGAAAAATACGCAGGTAAAAGGCACTGCGCTTTACCTGCGGATTTACCGTGGATTTCCAGTGTTTTTTATGCAGATTTCACCTGAGGATTCCTATTGAGGAACAGGTGTAAAACGCTGCGGAATCCGCACAAAGAATTAACATGCTGCGGAAAATACAACGCAGCATTTCCGTGCGGTATTTTCCGCACCATGGGCACAGCGGATGGTACTGTAAACCTGATGGAACACTGCTACGAATCTGCAGCGGCCAATCCGCTGCGGATCCGCAGCCAAATCCGCACTGTGTGCACATAGCCTAATTCTAACGCTAACCCTAGTTCTAGCCCTAACCCTACCCCTAGTTCTAACCCTAGTGGAAAAAAAAAAAAATTTCTTTATTTTATTATTGTCCCTACGTATGGGGGTGATAAAGGGGGGGGGGGGGGTCATTTACTATTTTTTTTATTTTGATCACTGTGATGGGTTTTATCACAGTGATCAAAATGTAGCTGGAACGAATCTGCTGGCCGGCAGATTCGGCGGGCGCACTGCGCATGCGCCCGCCATTTTGGAAGATGGCGGCGCCCATGGAGAAGACGGACAGACACCGGGAAGCTCGGTAAGTATGAGGGGGGGATCGGAGCACGGGGGGGTGATCGGAGCACGGGGGGTGATTGGAGCAGGGGGGGTGGGATCGGAGCACGGAGGGAGCGGACAGGAGGACGGGGGAGCGGACAGGATGACAGAGGGGAGCGGAGCACAGGATGGAGGACTGGGGAGGTGATCGGTGGCGGTGGGGGGGTGCAGACCAGTGTTTCCAGCCATGGCCGATGATATTGCAGCATCGGCCATGGCTGGATTGTAATATTTCACCAGTTTTCATAGTGAAATATCACAAATCGCTCTGATTGGCTGTTTCACTTTCAACAGCCAATCAGAGCAATCGTAGCCACGGGGGGGTGAAGCCACCCCCCCTGGGCTGAAGTACCGCTCCCCCTGTCTCTGCAGATCGGGTGAAATTGGAGTTAACCCTTTCACCCGATCTGCAGGGACACGATCATTCCATGACGCCACATAGGCGTCACAGGTCGGATTGGCACCGACTTTCATGACGCCTACGTGGCGTCAAAAGTCGGGAAGGGGTTAATGTCACCCCACAAGTGCTCTATTGGATTAAGGTCCAGGGATTGGGCTGGCCTCTCCATAACCTTAATTTTGTTGGACTGCAACCAAGATTTTGTTCATTTACTGGTGTGTTTAGGGTCGTTGTCTTGTTGAAATGCACATTTCAAGGGCATATTCTCTTCAGCATAAGGCAACATGACCTCTTCAAGTAATCCATGATCCCTGGTATGAGGTAAATAGGTCTGGCACCATAGTGAGAGAAACATGTCCATAACATGATGCTTGCACCACCATGCTACACTGTCTTCAGTGTCCAGGGTGTGCCATGTATATAGATACACCAAAATAAAATGGGAATGGTTGGTGATATCAACTTCCTGTTTGTGGCACATTAGTATATGAGAGGGGGAAAACTTTTCAAGATGGGTGGTGACCACGGCGGCCATTTTGTTGGCCATTTTGGATCCAACTTTATTTTTTCCAATGGGAAGAGGGTCATGTGACACATCAACCTTATTGAGAATTTCACAATAAAAACAATTGTGTGCTTGGTTTTAACATAACTTTATTATTTAATGAGTTATTTACAAGTTTCTGTTTGTTTACAGCCATTGACATGTCGCAGAGGTTAACACGTGAGGAGCGGATACAAATTGTGTTGATGTCTGGTGAACGCAGTACCCGGGTCATTGCAGCAGATTTCTATGAAAAAACCCTACGCAAGAAAACTGTCACCATTCTTTATACTTTATATGGATACACCTGGGTGGGCCATTTATAAACGGCCCACCCTGTACTGTGGCTTGAATGCAAAGTTTGGGGTCGACTGATGAACTGTCTGCGTCCCTTGGACTCAAAAAGAACATTTTTACTTAAATCAGTCCACAAAATGTTTCTCAATTTTTCTTTAGGCCAGTTGATGTGTTCTTTGGCAAATTGTATCCGCTTCAGTACGGTTTTTTTTTGTTTTGTTTTTTTAATAGTGGGACTTTTAAGGGCCCTCTGATTCACATGTATTTCTTCACAAAATGATTGACCTCACTCACTCCACACTGCTATTATTTTGAACACCACCCTTTCAGTTTATTATTCTAATACACAGACTCAAAAGCATGCAGATCCTGAATGCGGAGTCTGGTGGCTTTCTTAGAATCTACTGCACCAACTGGTAAATTGCTCGTCATGTGGTAATATAATTTATACCAAAAACAGTGACTAATCTGGATAGTCATATTGGACTGCTATTATTGTGAACACTACCGTATAAATCACTACGACTGATGAGCCCTTCATATTGTATTAGGTGCAAACTAAGCAAGTCAATACAAACAGAATAAAAAGACACTAAAAAAAGTTTAGGACCAGCAACATCCAGTGAACAGAAGACGAAAAGAATAAAAAAGCAGTTACCAAGGTAACAGTAATAAGTATGGTGAAGACACAGCATCCAGCGAGATACCAAAAATACATACATCGACACAAACGTCCATAAGCACAAAGACACAGTGTAATTAGAGAAGACCTGTCACCGGCAGCACAGGCTGATGCATTGTTCTGGAATAATAATGTTCTCAGAGACATCAGGATTAGGCTGCAGAGATTTCTGGTGTAATACTGAGGGATATTGGAGTTCTGCTGATGGCAAGAGTCATGTTGCTTGCACAGAAGTTCAGCTTTAATCTTGAGACGGCGGAGTAGCAACCCCAGAATTGTGCCAGCATGCTTGTGTTATGTGTATGTACAGGTCTACAGGACTTTTGGCTTAGTCAGTCAAAAAAGCATTTGTAAGTACGAGATGAGAAAGCTGGCAAGTGAGCAGTGCTCCAATTCATCCCAAAAGTGATAAGGCTGAGGTCAGAGCTCATTTAAGAGCACATGCTCCTCAACACCAAAAGCCTGACACCATATTTCTAAGGTGCACAGTCATGCCGAAATTGGAAAGGGTCTTACACTGAGCATCATAGAATTCTATAAAAATGTCTTTGCATACTGTAGCATTACCATATGCTGGAAATAAGGCCTCTTTCACATTTCCGTTGGCACGGACCCGTTGCAAACCGTCGGCCCGACGTACCGACGGACGTTGTGCAAATAGTGCACAACGTGGGCAGCGGATGCAGTTTTCAGACGCATCCGCTGCCCATTATGAGTTCCGGGGAGGAGGGGGCGGAGATAAGGGACATATCCCTTGAACCACGGCCCCAAACCACTAAACCTCACCCTCCAAATTTTACTGTAGGCTCTATAGGGCCAATTCTTCAAAGTGTTCTTATTCCAGTCCGGTAGCTCTGCCAAGGTAGATGGATATGGCATGGACAATACCCAACCGCCGAATTTATCATAAATTGCAACACGTAACTTATGTCAGAAATGTTACTCCAGTCTTTGACTGGAGTTGCATTTCTGGTGATGCACCTGCCACTGAGAAGATGAACTGAACCAATTAAAGGGAATCAGTCAGTAGGATCAACCCTCCTAACCCATCTGTATGGACCTGCAGGTCATAGAAAGTTGAATAAACTGATACCTTGATATCTGCGATCCAATGTCTTATTGTTGATAAATACACATTTTTCTTAATATGTACATGAGCTGTTAAGTTTTATGGGCCGGACGCAGAACTCACTGGGAAGCTGCCTCCAGAGCTTACCAGTAAGAGACATGTAGATCAGGAGAGCAGACTGTCAGTCGTTACATGTCTCATACTGGTAATGCCCACCTTTCTTGTAAAATAATCTCTGGAGGCAAATTATCAGGGAGATCTATGTCCGTCCCACAGATATTAACAGCCGGTTTACATGTTAAAAAAAAAAACATGGATTTCTCTGTAATAAAACATTGACCTACATGCTCATATAGACTGTTTAGGAGGTTGAGCCTACTGATAGATTCCCTTTAAGTCATGTGTGCATCTTAATGAAAGTCGGAGCATATTACCCCACCTTAATGAATCTGCCCCTATGACTGAGTAAGAAATGCTCTCTGGGTATCTGCCCACCAGTGAAACATTATATGTCACTCCACGAGACACATTTATCACTCCAAGCGAGTCTGGTGGTTGCTGACCGCTCCGAAAGCGATGGTTGCAGTGGTGATTTTCACAGGACTAATGCCTGGAATTAGTTGCAACAGTCAGGCGACTGGATCTGTGCATCATCGGATGTTTCCATGTTTCTCTCAAACTTCCAGACAGCCAATCACAGGCTTCAGTGGTGACAGGGGGGAGTATGTTTCGGCTTTTTATTTTAATGATTCATTATATACAACCCCTGGCAAAAATAATGGAATCACCGGCCTTGGAGGATGTTCATTCAGTTGTATAATTTTGTAGAAAAAAAGCCGATCACAGACATGGCACAAAACTAAAGTCATTTCAAATGGCAACTTTCTGGCTTTAAGAAACACTAAAACAAGTCAAGAACAAAAAATGTGGTAGTCAGTAATGGTTACTTTTTTTAACCAAGCATTAAAAAATTAAAACAACTGAATGAACATCCTCCAAGGCCAGTGATTACATAATTTTTGCCAGGGGTTGTAATGAATACGTTTGATTTGCTGAAATTGCAATATCCTTTTCAGAATTACTATTTCATCTATCACAAATGTCTAAAGAGTTGGTTTTCCTTTATTTTTTGTTTAAATGTCTAAGCTGATAGGTATAACATTGGGAAAGGCATAACCTGCAGAAATGTATAATACAATGTACTTACTGGCCACAAGTCTCCTTCCATCTGATAGAATCATTTCACCACTTTCTACCAAGGTTTTCAGAATACACGTGACATTAGTGGGAGCCTTGTCTGCCTCATCTATTACCAGGATATGGCCCTTTTTAACAGCTTTTACCTAAACATAAAAAGTAAAGACAGTTGTTTCATTTATACCAATACTTAGTCCTACTTATTCATAGTATATGATGAATTCGGACGAAAAAGGGAACTGTGTTACATCCGTTACATGGAGATTATATATATATATATATATATATATCTTTTTTTCATTAAAGCAGTGAACCTATCCTTTCCATAAACAGTTACGGTACTTTTTATATCCCCCCAAAAATCTGTGTGTGGAATTAAACATTTTGCACTTAGTCCATACACCTGATGAAGAAATCCTTATACTGTATGTGGTCGTTGGTGATGGCAACAATTATATCTAGAGATGTGACAGGTGACATGACTCACTGAGGGTTACTGATGTGACTGAGCACTCAGTCATACATATGACACTTAATACTTCAGAGGTGGGTGACCATGGCACTTTTAATAAAGTACACATACCAGCGGCGAGTCTTCATATACTATAATCCCCTCCTTCACAGATGGCTGCAGTGTGAGACTCTGCACAGTTGTGTCCCTGCAGGAAAAATAACAGATATATGGAAATCAAATGCATTACTGATCAAAAATAATAATCTATAGCTTATAACATGAAAAGATACACTGCAATATATCTGTCTATGGATCCAATCAACTTGTGTATCCGGAGAATCTCCTAGGACCCACCAAGCAAACGCAACAAAATTGTATGAATGTAGCTTGTTTTTGTAACTTTATTATTTCCAAAAACAATGTTGCTTTCTGCATATAACATTGTAGCTCTTGTCAAAGGGCTGCCTTGGTGTTCACCATTAAGCTACATCTAGCTAAAAAAAGAGGGTTCCATGATTTTGTTGAGATCACTCTGTCTGCCAAAACACATGATCATGCGAATAGACTCAGACTATAAGATGTACAGGTTCTAGATGTGAAAAACCGCGGATAGAACTCTTAGGCTATGTTTTCACGTGGCCTACCGGCAGCGCTTTGAAAGCAGCGGATCCCCGCTCAGTCCAAAGTGCTGCCGGCTTTTGCACGAGCGGTGATTCTGCATCCTACACATAAAATGGTGCTATTTATCTTGCGGAGACGGAGCGTCTCCACAAGATAAATAGACATGCTGAGGTCTATAAAGATGAGCCGCATGTCCGGACATGCAGGTTTGCCACCAGCGTTTTTGTACGCATCGTGGATATAGGAGTTCATAAAATCCCCTCCACTATGCTGTAACATCTGGACACTGTGGCTGCACGCAGCGACCAATCCGCAGCAAATACGCCATGTGGAAACATACCCTTACACAAAATACTGACGTCTAAATGAGACCTAACAGTCACGGAGAGTAATGGCGGAGACTCAGGGATGGACCGGGAAGGGTAAGTCACAATCAGCAATAGTGTAAAATTTTAAAATTCACAATTTATTAAACCCTCAGGAATGGTAGGAGTATAGTTTGGAGAGCTTTCCCAGGTATAAAATGTAACTTTTACTTAAATCAAGATAAAATTAAATCACTTTGGACATAAATAATTGTGACAACACAAAATACAACATACACATGAATAAAGTGCCAGTGTTGCAACCAGTGCTCAATTAAAAAATGGCTTGGTCTCACCAGTATGGTGAATTCTCTATGTAGCAGGTTTAAGTTAGACAGGAACAACAGATATGGTCCATATATGATATGGCCCCTGCATTGCTCCTGCCTCCACAAGGAAAAGACAGTCCACAAGTGTAGGCTGCTACAGGATACCCACCGACAGTATATACAGACTAAACTCCCTATGCGTTCCTCCCCAATAATGGGGATTCATCAGGGGAGTAGAAAGAATAAAAGGAGGGTGAAAAATACAAAGGGACCCTGCAGTGGCAGGAGATCCTGCTTCAGGTATGGTGTATGTATTATAGTTGCTCCAGTCTTTGTTGACAGGCTGCAGCGGTGTCGTCATGACTGCAGTACACATGACCCTAGCAGCCAATCACTGTACTTAGCGTACTTGCCTTGAGTATCTGAGCACTATTCTTAAGTCCAGTGATCGGCTGCAGTGGTCAAAATGCATTGTAGTTGTAACATCATCGCTGCCGCCTGTCAACAAAGATGGGAGCAGTGGCTGAGAGGCATCGCTGGAACAGAGGAAGAGGAGTAACACCTCTGTTTCATTATTTTCACCTAGAAGAAGCACATCAACATCCCTATAATTATACATGGAATACCCTGTAGAAGGAATGTGCTTTATGTTAAGGATTTCCATGTTTGATTCAAACTACCATTATTTTATAAAAAACAAAACTGCACATATTGAGAACTGGACAGTAGAAATTAATACTTTGTTGACATAGCTGAAACTACTGGCTCGGGTATATACTGCATCTTGTACAATGTATATTCTGAGCCATTTTGCACGACTTCACGGTAAATGAGCATATAATACTTTCACTTCATTAAATATACATGTATAAGGGCAGGTGCAGACAACTGTATATCCTCTCATCCGAGACAATTGAGCCGAATATGGAAAAGATACTCTGATCAAACAGTATGAGTGTGAGCACAGTGTGATCTGATCCTCAAGGATGAGGAGAAGTTGGAAAATAAATATCTAAATCTTCTCCATTCTGAGGCCCACCAACTCATTGACTTGCATGAACGTCTGTGATCCAAATAGTAGATCAAACTCGGGCACAAAGTGGTATTTTTCCTCGGATAGTGTCTGCACAGCCCCATAGCATAACATTAGCCCGGGTGCAATTTGAGGTTTTGTCAGATCGCACATGGACCAAAATCACACTCGTCTGCACCTGCCCTAACAAACTACAGCAAAGGCCAATCAAAAAGGTTTTGGCACATTGCCAGTATAGCATCCTTCCAGCTCCCGGTTAGTTCTTGTACTGGTCCGTGACACCTCATGACAACTGCTATGTGGGACGTCAATGAACCGCTGAAGACCTCTGTGGCTCTCCGAAAAGAGAAAAAAGCGGGTGTATTCAGCTTTTTCCTGGGAAGCTACATTGAACCAATACAACTCTCATGATGAAGAGAACAGCAATATAAAGCGATTTTAGCGGAGCGTTTAAGCCCATACAGGCTCTTGCTCATCACCGAGTTCCTTTGGACATCTTTGGCATAATTATAAGCCATGTGTATTTCGTGTTTTCCTTCTGAGACTAAATATACAAGAGGAATATTGAGTATTCCATGTTTCCAATCTATTTCTTGGCATGTTGTTCAATAAACAGATGGTGAATGATCGTACACAACATTTTAGGTTTAATTCCAGAGAGACTTTTGTCCATCTGTATTTATATTTGACATTCGGTTTGGGAACGTCGGAGTACAGACTTGGCTGCCTGCATTTTAAATCTGTTCTCGAAATAACAACATGACTGCGTTGTGCTGACTTCCAGCAAGGAAAAGTAAATCTGAATGGTTTATTATGTAATCTCTAATAAATATTTCTGATGTTTTATACCAGAGGTTTGCCGTTTAGCAACCTCTTCCCTACTAAACATTCCAGCCCGCGCAGGCTGAAAATAACTCCTCACACTGCAGAAGCCAAGGGCTCAGATTAAACACAAGAAATATCTCAAAGCTGCCATGATTCCTGCACTTATACGATACTATGTAATGGATGAGTCTGACAGCTATATGTCTACAATGGCACTCTCATAATATTAGGGGTAAAATCGGAACATAAACTGAAAACCTTATCCTATTTCCCAGACTTTATTATGTGTGCATCTAAGGAGTTCAGCTGCATAAATTAAATGGTTATTCCCATCTCTGCCTTTCATGGCTGAGATCCCAATAACTGCTTCTAGGTCTCAGATACCACAGTTGGGGATACAAAGAGATGAGAGCAACTGTACTACACTGCTTAGGTGAGTACCACAGAAATAAATCATGGAAACAATGAGCTAACTTGTTGGCATAACTCCCAAATTGCAGAAACAATGCAGCCCGCTTCGCTACTCTGGTTCCATAACTTTAAGGGGTATTCCAATCTCCAAAGCCCTATTCCTATATGTAGTAGGTGTGTAGAGATCAGATTGAAGAATCCATTTTGTCTTCCTATTCAGAGACGTCTGGCTTTATATGAAGAAACTTGAGCAAATAGACATTTCCTTTTATGGACGCATTCCTTCTTGTTATTGTGACCTTTAACCTACATTCCAGAAGTTGAACGTTATTAGTAGAATAGATACTCTTTGTTAGAGAATATGAGCGCTTGTACGCATGTCTGTAATGCTTATCTCTTTGCCATATAAAAAGAGGGGTGAGAGACCAGGGGGGCCAGATGAGCTCCTGGGCGATCCCTGCATATGATCACACATCTCTTGTGCTGTGTGTTATTACTTGGATCTCTCTACATCAGTAAGCCGGGGACTGATAAGGACTCAACATTTCCTGGCGCCCGAACAGGGACCCGAGGTGAGAGTATTTACTCAAGATTTACCTGCGGATACGGACAACGGAGATCTGGGATAATGGACGGCAAATGAAAAAAAACCTGGCCAGGTAAGAGACATTATTAGTTCTCTTTTATCTGCCCTGTATTATCCGAAAGATCTCTATGAGCCGTGTCATGCTGGGTTAGTCTAGTAGTGAGTAGATACCTATAGAACTCGGGTTACCATATTGTATAGATTTATGAGTCTAGTCCCTGGCAGTGTGTGAACAGTGTGTGAACAGTGTGTGAACAGTGTGTGAACAGTGTGAAGGTTGTGACATGTTGTGAAAGAAGAATAGAAGTACGTAGAACAATAAGCCACGATTGTTAGAACAAGGTTATTGGTGAAGTCAGCCTAACTGGGTTATGAGGTAGCGTCCTTCTGGGAGACCTCCGCCCATGCTTGACTCTCCTATAGAACTTGTTTCTACATTCCCTGGATAAGGTGTGATAGAATGAGCCCAGGACGCGGTTTTCATGAGCCTGGGACAAGTATGCTAACTGACACAGAAAGTTTTGTGATCTGTATGGTGTTGCTGGGTCTGTGTGCATAATAGCACTTAAGTACGTCCTGCATATTAGAAGAAACAGAGCAGACAAGCCCTTCAATATTTTAGCTCCCTAGGAGAGAAGGCAACGAGACGCCACCAACAGAGGAAGTGGTTGTCCAAACGTCACCTGGGGTAGAAATAGCAAATATTGAAAGGATATTTTAGCTCCCTAGGAGAGAAGGCAACGAGACATCACCACAGTGATTGTCCAAACGTCACCTGGGGTAGAAATAGCCAAAATGAGAAATAAACAGACCAAAACTGTTTTAGGACAAGTGGAAGCAGCAGATATCATACAGGAAAGATGTGGAAAGGCAGTCAGAAGTCAGATTAGAAGAGTAAGAGAAAAATTGGGAATTTCAGAAGCACTTATGTTCAGTACAGAATGGGAAAGACTGAGTAAAGAACGAGGTGGAATTATTAAAGACAATGGGTGGGAAGAAATCATACATTGTATGATAGAGGTCTCAAAAAAAAACAGCTAAAGAGGAGAATTGGAAGTATGATCCAGACACTTCCAAATGGATCATGGGAAAGGGAAAAAGTTGTGACATAATCCCGCCACCTTACCTAGATCCAAAAGCCCAATCATTTGTACCATCTGGAAGAGCAGAAGGAGGAAAACAATTTCCAGCCTTGTATCCCAATCTTGGTGGGGTAGGAGGATGGGAATGTTCACACTGTGGACAACAAAATCCAGATGGGAGAAATGATTGCCTAGCCTGTGGTACACCTAGATATGGCGCTGTACTTGCCCCTGTTAGGGTAGTACCTAGACCTTTTAGAGAAGTTGGTGCTAATGGAGTAATGGCAACCCACTACCATAACACACGGCAATACTTCCCTTGGTCCCCTGCCGAGGGTATGTCCCTCTTACATAACGCACCAGATCCTGTCCAGTTTCCAGTTAGATTTGCGCAGTATATACAACAAATCATGCAGACTCATGCTGGGGTCTGGGCGGACGGGGAAGAATTATGTAGAATGAAAATGTCCCCCGGACTTTTTCAGGAATTATTGACACACTTACAGCCCAATAGACCAGTGGCAGAAGGGGGTGCCTTACAGACAGAAGCATCAGGCACCCAGTTCACAGAGGCATTAATAATTTTCATGAGAGGAAAACAGAGGGAAAGGGGGTCTACAGGTGTGATTATGCAGAAATTTGGGCAAAGTATTGAAGAATATAGTCAAGAACTAGAAAATAGCTTTAGGGATGAAGGATTAGATATGACTGATGCTTCAGTAAGGAGACTTTTTACAAAACAATTAATAGAGGGGTTAGATCCGAAAATCAGAGAAAAATTTAAATCCTCTACTCCAGATTGGAGAACAATTGAACAACCAAATATTGTGAAACAGCGATGTTTAGGAATAGCCATGGATATGAGAGAGAATCGTAAGCCTGTTAGAATAGCACAAGCTAATACAGGAGGAAGAGTGAGACACAATTTTCCTTGCCACTACTGTAAAAAGCCAGGACATTTTCAGAGAGAATGCAGGAAAAAGTTGGCAGATATAAAGTCAGGCAAATTTGTTCCCAGAAATAACCCTCCCCAAACGGACAACCAGCAGAAATCTACCATCATAGATGGTTCCATACCAGATTCAGATTGACTCGATGTGTTACAAACTTCCCTACCAGCTAGGAGACCTATGATACAGGTGAATGTGGGGGGGAGAGAGATTCCATTTTTGATAGATACAGGTGCAACTTCCTCAATTTTGAATCAAGATTTTCTTCCAAATCCGGAAGATATTTCAGAACAAACAACTTTTGCTGAGGGTTATGATGGGGTAATTCGAACACTGCCATATACTGTGCCCCTAGAGGTCTCATTAGGACCTAAATGTTTTGCATCCAGATTTTTGTATGCCAGAGGTGCCCCAACATGTTTGTTAGGAACTGATGTACTAAAGAAATTAGAAGCTAACATCAATTTTAGGGAAGATGGCACAGTTATGTTGACTATCCCTGATGATGCAGAAACATTAGAACAATATGTCAGAATTCAGGCTTTTGAGGATTATACTGAAGAAAAAGAGTACACCACAGATCTAGACCTCTCAATGATCCCAGAAACACTGTGGGCACAGGGTGACACTGATGTGGGATTATTACATATCTCTCCTGTAAAATTATCTGTGCAACCAGGAACTGTTCTCCCACAGCTCAGACAATACCCTGTGAGTGCCCAGCAGGAATTAGCAATTACAAAACAGATAGAGGGATATAGAGAGAAAGGAGTTTTGGTAGAGATACAATCACCTGCAAACACCCCTCTGTATCCAGTCAAAAAGAGAACTCTTGATAAGAGTTCTATGCCCAAATATCGTATGGTACATGATCTAAGAGAAATAAACAAAGTTCTAGATCCAATCACCCCAGTTGTACCCAATCCTCATACGTTACTATCACAGATACCAGCCAGTTCTCAAGTGTTTACTGTAATAGATCTTTCAAATGCATTTTTCTCGGTTCCTTTACACCAAGATAGTTGGCATTTGTTTGCATTTACATTTAAGGGCAAACAGTTGGCGTGGACACGCCTTCCACAGGGAATGATACACTCCCCTACTCTTTATTCAAATGCCCTACAAACAGTCCTTCAGAGGTTTGGACCTGAAACACAGGTAGTAATTTTACAGTATGTGGATGACATACTACTTTGCTGCCCAGATCTAGAAACTGCAGAAAGGTCCACTGTGAGTTTACTATGTTTTCTAGAAAAAGAAGGGTGTAAAGTGAATAGACAAAAGTTACAAGTTTGTCAGATCAAAGTGGTCTTTCTAGGTCATTGCATTTCTCAAGGTAAAAAGCATCTTACACCTCAAAGAACTGAAGCAATAAGACAGATGAATGAGCCTAGAAATCATAAACAGCTACGAGCATTTTTAGGAATAGTGTCTCATTGTAGACAATGGATTATACATGCCAGTCAACTAATGCAATCACTGTATGACTGTGTAAAAAGTGAACCTTATTTGTTGACAAAAGAAGGTCAGATTTCGTTCCAACAATTAAAAGATGCCCTTGTTTCAGCTCCAGCGTTAGGGCTACCAGACTACACCAAATCATTTCAGCTTATGGCTGCAGAAGTTGATTCCCATGCTACAGGAGTTCTTACCCAGAAGCATGCAGGGAAACAAAGACCAATTGCATATCTTTCAGCAAGGTTAGATCCAGTAGCCAGGGCAGCGCCAACCTGTGTACGTGTGGTTGTTGCTGTCTCACTATTGTTGGACAAAGCATCAGAAATTGTCCTAGAGCATCCACTCACAGTTCAAACTACGCATGATGTTTATGGGATATTAAACCAGGTCCAACCAAAACACATTTCCATGGCCAGACATTTGCGGCTACAGTGTTCTTTGCTGCTCCCCTCTACTATCACATTTGCAAGGCTTCAGACTCTCAATTTAGCTACACTGCTACCTCTCGAGTCTGAAGGGGGGAATAAGGACACTGATCCACACGCAAATTTTTTCCCTACAGACACACATGATTGTACAGAGCTCATTTTACAAGAAACGGTAGGCTTACCCAATGTATCCGAAACACCACTTCAAAATCCAGATTTAGAGCTGTTTATAGATGGTAGTAGGTTTGCAGATGACACAGGTAACTTCCATACAGGGTATGCAGTTGTGTCAGAATCTGAAACTCTCAAAGCAGAACCTCTTCCACCGAAACAGTCTGCACAAGAAGCAGAACTAACAGCATTGATTGAAGCGCTAAAAATAGCTGAGAATCAGACAGCTAATATATACACTGATTCTAGGTATGCACATGGTATTGTGTTTGACTTTGGAGTAATCTGGAGAGCTAGAGGTTACATGACAGCGTCAGGCCAACCTGTAAAACATGCTTCTCTGATCAAACAGATCTTAGAGGCTGCACAAGAAACAAAAGAAGTAGCAGTAATTAAGGTAGCTGCACATGTGAGACTCGACACTAGGGAATCTAGGGGAAATGATAGGGCTGATAAAGCAGCCAAGGCAGCAGCGGTCAAACCCTTACAGCAGGTTCATACTGTAAACCCCACAGAAAATACTGAAGATAGACTGAGACAAGCACAGGAAGATGCAGGAGAAGAGGAGAGGGACAGGTGGAAAAAGGAAGGGGCAGAAGAACAAGCAGGAATTTGGAAGAAAGATGGACTAATATGTCTACCTAGAGCCTGGTACCCGATTGTAGTTGGTGGACTGCACCACCCTACTCATGTGTCTGCAAATGCAATGACACTACTGGCAAAGCAAGTCTGGTTGGCTCCAGGTTTTGGCAACTACGCAAGAGACTATTGTGCAACATGCGCTATATGCCTGGCACATAATCCCGGACAGACAACAAAGACCCCTATGAAGCATCACGTCCGACCTCTCTATCCGTTTCAGCGATTACAAATAGACTTTATCCAGCTGCCAAAAAGTAATGGGTATGAGTATGTGTTGGTATGTGTGGACATGTTCTCGGGGTGGCCAGAGGCCTATCCAGTTCGGAAGGCTTCAGCTAAAAACACTGCTGTAAAGCTAGTTGCCGAACTGATACCCCGTTACGGTCTCCCTGAAGTGATCGAGTCAGATAGGGGTACTCATTTCACTGGAGAAATATTTCAAAATGTACTGAAAATGTTGGGTGTTGAAAGTTAGTTACACACTCCGTACCATCCTCAAAGTTCTGGTAAGGTGGAACGCATGAATGGAACTTTAAAATTAAAAATACAGAAAGCCATGGCTGAAACAGGAAAGCCTTGGACAGAATGCCTTCCACTGGCCCTTTACTCAATACGCAATACCCCAAGGGGTAAGACTAAACTGTCTCCATATGAAATTTTGTTTGGCAGGACTGCCAATTTAGGATGTTATTTTCCACAGCAACTTGTGTTAAATATTGAGTCATTGACTTCTTATGTGCAAAATCTTCAGAAACAATTAACTAAGGTGCATGCACAAGTTTTTGCTTCCCTTCCAGATCCTGACAACATTGAAGGAAGTCACAAGTTGGAACCAGGTGATCAAGTCTATGTAAAAAGACACACCAGAAAGGCTCTTGAACCAAGATTTGACGGACCCTTCCAAGTCCTGTTGACAACACCTACATCAGTCAAGCTTGAAGGAAAGGCATCATGGATACATGCAAGCCATTGCAAAAGAGCAGTATAAAACTCATAACATTGATGTTAATAGTATTAACCTCAACGGAGGCATGGGATAGACTAAATTCTTTAACCCCTTTGAACAATAGATTCGTGCAACATCATAGAAAATTAGTACATGACATTTAAATTAAAGGACGTACAATGACTCAGAGATCAGTATGACAAAGATAATGACCAGAATAAGGATAGCTGGTGGTCTGATACTTTCTCTTTTCTCAACCCAGCCAACTGGTTCAGAGGAATCGGTGGGTGGGTTGCTGGGATCATGTAGAGCATAATACATATAGTTATGATTATTGTAGTCATATACGTACTATTCCAGATTGTGCTCAAGAGTATCTCAGTATGCACAGATAAATTTTGTGTAATAGATGCAAGAGTATAAATTTTCTTCTTTATTCTTATGTTATCCTCTAGTGATTCTAATTAATATTACTGTACTAATCTTTGTTTTTTTATATTTTAGTATACTTATTGCAAAACAAAGAAAAGGTTGTGAGAGTTAAACGGAAGAATTGATACTAGATTTGATTCTCTTATTAATGATATAAGCGTGTACATGTGTAATACCAAAAATAAAGGCTTTGTCTTTGGCCCTGTGGTAATCTAAAATATGGATATGTTAAAGGGGATTTGTGATAGATCATAAAAGGAATATGTCAAAGGGGGGAATTGTAGAGATCAGATTGAAGAATCCATTTTGTCTTCCTATTCAGAGACGTCTGGCTTTATATGAAGAAACTTGAGCAAATAGACATTTCCTTTTATGGACGCATTCCTTCTTGTTATTGTGACCTTTAACCTACATTCCAGAAGTTGAACGTTATTAGTAGAATAGATACTCTTTGTTAGAGAATATGAGCGCTTGTACGCATGTCTGTAATGCTTATCTCTTTGCCATATAAAAAGAGGGGTGAGAGACCAGGGGGGCCAGATGAGCTCCTGGGCGATCCCTGCATATGATCACACATCTCTTGTGCTGTGTGTTATTACTTGGATCTCTCTACATCAGTAAGCCGGGGACTGATAAGGACTCAACAAGGTGCAATAATAATAGTATTAGCACATACTTGTAACTAGGAATGTAGCATAATTCTCCTGATTCACTGTGTCACTTACCCCATGTGCAGCTTGTGGCAGCAAGATTTATTTATCAATCCTGACTCCATTTTGGTTATTCTACATACATCTCCTTGCTTTCCAAAATAGAATCGGAGTATGCTTTGAGATATGGAGTCTCAGGAATTTCTTTGTCTTAGAAAAAGTGAAAGTAAAGAAGTAGATCCTTAACACCTTTCTGACATCAGATGTAATAATCCGTCCACGTGCCCTGGGCTTATTTGACTAGGGACGTATTATGACGGGTGGTGTGCGGGCGATTGCCGTCGGGTGTCAGCTGATTCTGACAGCTGACACCTGGCGCTAAGTGCCAGGAGCAGTCACGCACCGTTCCAGGCATTTAACCCACCAAATGCTGCGATCGAACGCGGTCACAGCATTCCGGGAGCCGGTAGAGGGCTGACAGCCCCTCTGCCTTTGGATCGGACTCCCCACAGCGTCACGCGGAGTCCCGATCACTGCCATGGTGACCCCATGTCGTCATGACAACATTTGGGTCACCGGAGCTAGGAAACTTGCTGATCATGCGCAGTGCATGATCAGCAACTTTCTCTGTCAGTGCAGAAGCTGACAGTCTATACACCATGCGATACTGCTGCATTCCCATGCTTTAGAAGCGATCAGAATGCTAAAAATGATAATCCCATAGTTTGACTAAGTAGAAAAGTAAAAAAAAACACAAAAAAATGTTTTAAATAATGGTAAAAATATTTAAAAAAATTAAAATCAAAATAAAAAATGAAAAGATGTTGTATGTATAAATATTTGTATGAAAAAATATATAAACAATAACAGTACACATATTTGGTACTGCCACGTCCTCAACGACCAGACCTATAAAACTGTCCCACTAGTTAGCCCCTTTAGTGAACACCATAAAAAAAAAAAATAAACAACAAGGCAAAAAACAATTCTTTATCATCACACAGCCGAACAAAAAGTAGAATAAAACGCGATCAAAAAGACAGATATACAGAAACATGGTACCGCTGAAAACCATTTGCACGGGGTTTCCGTGTAAATCTCTGAAATACGTGATTCAGATGGAACATCTAGTGGAAGATTCCCTATAATGAGGCAGATGGAGGCACTGTAAACGACATAGGACCTAAGATCTGACGGTGTCCGTCTTTTTAGGATTGCATTAAGTGCCGTCTGCCACATCTTTGTGCACTTCTGAAAAGAGTCCAGACGGAGTCCAGAGTAACTCTGCTGGTTCATTACAGTAAATGGATCCCTTGGGGGATTCATCTGAATCACGTCACTTGGAGATTTAGATGGAAACCCCAAAGTAAATGGTCAGCGTAGAGTGACGGATAACTGTGATCCCTAACATTACGTAAAATGTTCCCAATAAAAGCTTCAACTCAATACACAAAATAAAGCAAGCCCTGGTGGTCGCATAGTGTCCCCCCAGCCTGTGCACATGGACCATACTGTAATCATGCTTACATTAGCATTCCTTGTCCTGTATCTGGTGGGGGCATGCTTGTCTTTGTTCCTCTCTGCAGGGGGCATCTCCAATACACAAACCTGTTCTGGAACATTCTTAAGGTACCTTCACACGAAGCGACGCTGCAGCGATAGCGACAACGATGCCGATCGCTGCAGCGTCGCTGTTTGATCGCTGGGGAGCGGTCACACAGACAGCTCTCCAGCGACCAACGATGCCGAGGTCCCCGGGTAACCAGGGTAAACATCGGGTTGCTAAGCGCAGGGCCGCGCTTAGTAACCCGATGTTTACCCTGGTTACCAGCGTAAAAGTAAAAAAAACAAACAGTACATACTCACCTGCGCGTCCCCCAGCGTCTGCCTCCTGACACTGACTGAGCTCCGGCCCTAACAGCACAGCGGTTTCACTTTCACTTTAGGGCCAGCGCTCAGTAAGTGTCAGGAAGCAGACGCTGGGGGACGCGCAGGTGAGTATGTACTGTTTGTTTTTTTTACTTTTACGCTGGTAACCAGGGTAAACATCGGGTTACTAAGCGCGGCCCTGCGCTTGGTAACCCGATGTTTACCCTGGTTACCAGTGTAAAACATCGCTGGTATCGTTGCTTTTGCTTTCAAACACAACGATACACGGCGATCGGACGACCAAATAAAGTTCTGGACTTTATTCAGCGACCAGCGACATCACAGCAGGATCCTGATCGCTAAACTAAACGATATCGCTAGCGAGGACGCTGCAACGTCACGGATCGCTAGCGATATCGTTACAAAGTCGTTTCGTATGAAGGTACCTTTAGTCATTGAAGTTATGTTTAAGTGGGTGTTAGTTTCTCTGCTCAACAAGGGGGCTGATCCCAAGAGTGGTTGGACAATAAGCCACATGTTCAGTTAGTTGATGGTGTGTGCTTTGAAGGACAAGGATCTGCAGCTGGATCCTGGTATCATGTATGGAGATTGGAGATCATTTTGCCACATGGAATTTTGATGTCTCACCACCCTACTGGATTTAAGGACTGAGTCTAAAGACTGCCATTGTGTGGTGACATGCGAAGGGCTGGGATCTTATGCTGAGGTGAGGTCCATGTGACCGTGTGTATTGTTAAAAGCTACCACATGGGACTGTGTTGTGTCCCTCATTTGCTGGATCCCTTGAATTCACCCAAGGACTATTTCAATCTTGCTAGCGTCAGATTGCCAGGTGGTGCCCCCGGATCTACTCCCGTTCTGTGGACTCATTACTCAGAATTACTTTCATTTGTGTTGTCCCAGTTCCCTGCTACAATAAATCTTGTTGGATTGTTTATCGGCCTGGTATCTCTTCCTGCTCTGTCGCATACACCATCACACTCACTCAGGTCTGTCATCTGTTAACGGAAGTATAGGGAGCTTCCACATTACTGGTAACACAAAGGCTCTGGAAAAGCGAAATGGCTCCTCACCCGCCAAAAGAAATTCAGAAATTTCTCACCTCGCAAATCCAAATGCCCCTCTCCCTTCTGAGCCCCACAGTGTTCTTAAACAACATATTGCATCCACATTTGGCATTTCTGAAGCGATGAAAGCCCGCCTAACTTACAGGTGCATGCCTCCAGAAGCACATGATGGACATAACATCCTGGTGAATGCAACGTACTAGTCACTACAGCGTACTGGTCAGTACATCGGCAGTTTGCACTTTTAACTCAGCAATATTCATTGCTACTTGTTTCTGGAAAATACCCATGGAGTCAAAATAGTCACCACACCTGTAGACAAATTCTCCATGGGGTATAATTTCCAAAATGGGTTCACTAGAGGGGGGATTCTGCTCTTTTAGCAATTAGGGGCTCTGTTTATGGATAAGTAGTACTTTACAGCCACGTATGGGGTATTGCCACGTTCAGGAGAAATTGTGGAACAAATTCTGGGGCCATTTTACCCACTCTTTTTGAGAAAATGTAAAATCTGGGGTTAAAACAAAATTTTGTAGGTAAAAATGTAGTTATTTTTTATTCACTGCCCAATGGTATAAAATTCTGTGACACACCCGTGGTGTCAATATGATCACTGCGCCCCAAGATGAATTCATTGAGAGGTGTAGTTTGTAAAATGGGGTCACTTATGGGGGGTTCTACTGTTCTGGCACCTCATGGGCTCACCCAGTGGGTTATGGTACCTGCAAACCATAAGAGTAAAATCTGGCTCTCCTTGCCTTCTGAGCTTTGGACGGTGCCTAAAAAATATTTCCCGATTACATATAGGGTATTGGCGCAGTCAGAAAAAAATGTACCTTAGTTTGTTGTAAAAAAAAAATTCTTATTAGCCCTTAGAAAAATTAAAAACTTGGGGCTAAAACAATATTTTAGTAGTAAAAATGGAATTCATTCTTTCTTCACCACTCGGTGGTATAAAATTCTGTGAGGCACACGTGGTGTCAATATGATCACTGCGCCCCTAGATGAATTCATTGGGGAGTGTAGTTTGTAAAATGAGTTCACATATGGGGGTGGTGTCTGTTGGTCTGGCACCTCAGGGGCTCTGCCAATGTGACATTGCACCCTCAAACCATTCCAGCAAATTTGAACTCCAATATGGCGCCTCTTCCCTTCTGAGCTTTCCACTGTGCCTCAAAATAGTATTCCCCCACATATGGTGTATCAGCATACTCAGGAGAAATTGCGCAACAAACTATATGGTGCAATTTCTCCTGTTACCCTTATAAAAATGCAAAATTTGGGGCCAAAATAACATTTTTCGCGGGGAAAATGTGATTTTTTTTAAAAATTTTCATGGCTCAATGTTATAAACTTCTGTGAAGTACCTGGGGGTTCAAGGTGCTCACCATGCATCTAAACAAATTCCTTGAGGAGTCTAGTTTCCAAAATGGGATCACTTGTGAGGGGTTTCCACTGTTTAGGCATATCAGAGGCTCTCCAAATGGGACAAGACATCCGTTAATGATTCCAGGAAATTTTACATTCAAAAAGTCAAATGAAGCTCCTTCCCTTCCGAGGCCTGCTGAGCGCCCAAACAGGAGTTTTCTCCGTCATATTGAGTATTGGCGTACTCATGCCCATATAATTTGTTGCACAATTTCTCCTGTTACCCTTATGAAAATGCTATATTTTGTGCTAAAAACCTATTTGCGGGGAAATTTTTATTTTTTAAATTTTTACGGCTCAACGTTCTAAACTTCTGTGAAGCACCTGAGGGTTCAATGTGCTCACCACACATCTAGATCAGTTCCCTGAGGGGGATTTTCACTGTTTAGGCAGACCAGCGGCTCTCCAAATGTGACATGGGGTCCGCCAATTGTTCCAGCAAATTTTGGGGTAAGCGACACAGCATAAAGAATTATACTACATTTCTAATTGAAGGTATCTGCTAATATTATTATTACATCAACTACATATTTCTATGGGAGTTACACAAACAGCATAGCTCAGCTCTGCTTGACTGTTAATAACGTCGCCTCTGGTGTTGGGGACCTAGACTTTGTTATTCCCATCTCGGTCATGATAAGCCGAGACAGAAATAACTGTTTAATACTCCATTTGCCGTTTTTTACAAAATTACATTTAATTTCTGAATACAAATGAATGGACAAACCATGCGTTGGTCCTGCTGGTTTAACTCCAAAGAGTAAGCAGGAAAGCAAAAAATAGTTCCAATATCTCAGTTTTATGGCAGTACAGGCTAGGTTATGCAGAGGTGGGAGATTGCTTCTAACCAAGATAAAATATAGTCCGATTAGAAATTAAATTAAAGGGGATGTCTCAACTTCTTAAAAATGTAAAATTACAAACCGCTTGTAAAAACATGCCAGTTAGTAATTTAACGCTTACTAAAAATCCTCTCGGTTCTTAGCCCCTTTATTACATCGGGCGTAATAATACGCCGATGTCGGACACTCTCCCTTTGATGTGGGCTCCTGCGCTGAGCCCACAGCTCCTTTGAACAGCTGACATGTGCTGCTAAAAGCCGGGGGAGGAATCGCGATTCCCCCTTGGCTGTTAACCCATTAGATGCCGCTGTCAAACTCTGACAGCAACATTTAACACACGCTTCCGGCAAGCGTGCAAGAAATCCTGCCCATCGTTGTCTGTGTCACATGACAGCGGGTCGCCGATGGGTTGGCATGACAACCAGAGGTCTCTAGCAGACCTCTATGGTTGTCACTGCCGGATTTCTATGAGCGCCGCCTGGTGGTCGCGCCCATAGCAAGTCAGCAATTCTGCTACATACAGACGATCTGATCATTGCCTGTATGAAGCAGAGCCGATCGGGTTATGGCAGCTTCTAGTCTCCCATGGAGGCTATTTGAAGCATGCCAAAAGCAAAAATATATATATTTTTAAACTATAAAAAATATATAAAAGTTCAAATCACTCCCCTTTCCACCCATTCAAAATAAAATAAAAAATCAAACATACACATTTGGTACCGCCGAGTTCAGAATCGCCCGATCTATCAATATAAAAAAGGAATTAACCTGATGGCTAAACGATGTAATGAGAAAAAAAAATTCAAAACGCCAGAATTATGTTTTTTTAGTCGCTGCGACATTGCATTAAAATGCAATAACAGGCGATCGAAAGATCGTATCTGCACCAAAACAGTATCTTTAAAAACGTCAGCTCGGTGCGCAAAAAATAAGCCCTCACTTAACCCGAGATCACGAAAAAAATAGAGACTCTAGGGGTATTGGAAAATGGCGCAATTTAAAAAAAAAAAAAAAAGCAAACTTTAGAATTATTTTTCACCAGTTAGATAAAAAGAACCTAGACATGTTTGGTGAACCAGTAATGACCTGGAGAATCATAATGGCAGGTCAGTTTTAGCATTTAGTGAATGTAGTAAAAAAAGCAAAAAAAAAAAAAAATTCATTTGCAATTTCACCACACTTTGAATTTTTTTCCCATTTTCCAATACACGATATGTTAAAAGCAATGGTGGTGTTCTAAAGTACAACTCGTCCCACAAAAAAAAGTGATACTTTGATATCTGCGATTCAATGTTTTATTCCAGAGAAATCCATGTTTATCTTATATGTAAATGAGCTGTTAAGGTCTATGATCCAGACATAGATCTCCCTGAGACGCAGCCTCCAAAGCTTATTTTAAATAAAAGGGGCATTAGCAATGTGAGACATGTAACCTACACAGAACAGTAGGACTGAACTTTGTCTCGTTACAAACACATTTGCTGCAGCTCTCACAGCTCTGCTGTATTGCAGCACTGTGTCTGTGAGATGGAAGCTGAGAGAACCTGCAGATGTGTCCGGTATAATCACACACAGCTCTGAAGTGAGATCAGGAAAGCAGAGAGTCGCCATTACATATCACACGGGTAACTCCCCATTAATGTAAAATAAGCTCTGGAGGCAGATTATCATGCAGATCATAGTCTGGTCCTTTTAAGAATGCGAGGATTTTTAATTGTATAGGTTACTGCTCTTTGCTTACGTTACAGTCCACCTCTGCTGTCTATCGGTGGTGGACAGTCTACTAGTCAAGGTGAACGCATTTGCAAACTAATATCTACAGAGTTGACAAACACAGCTCTGAAGCTGATAAGATGGCTGAATCCGGACAGTTTTCGCACCCCTAGTTCCTTTAATGTTGCAAAAACAAAATGATCTCTGCTTTTAGCATGGGAGAGCACACAGTTCAGACCAGCGTCATGGCCATACTGCTGATTTTAACTGTCAATCTTCAGCAGTGCAGCATTCCCTGGCAGGCAGGAAGAAGAGAGGTAGAGGAGCGGTGTGCTCCTGAAGAAAAATGTTTAGCCATCTCCTTTAATTACTGACGTGAATCAAATAACACTGATCATCTCTTGACAATGGTACCTGTTAAAGGGTGCCCTATATTGTTAGCAAGTGCCTGGTCAGTTTAGAACAACTTTGACAAAAGCCAAACTGATATTTCGATCAGAGGGTCAATATTTCTCTAAAATGGTAGGTCTTAAGAGGTGTTACAACTATTACTGTAAATGGTTAATACCTAAAAAAAGGAATCCAAGGAAGACCACGTGATAAATTAAGAACATGATCATAGGCACCAGAGGTTCATAAACATATGTGGGAAGCAAGACCTGCTCAAGCAGATCCAATCCCACATAAGAGATACTGTAACACAAACTGATGAGAATGTTAGCACTGGCTATAACAGAGAGGTATCGGAAGACATGGTACATCACAGAGAGTGGCATAATGAGCATGTGAACATCAAATCTGGGTCATGGAGCAATGGAAGAAGGTAGCCTGGTTTTTGGTGTCATCTGGAACTCACATCCCAAACTACCTGCATGTGCATGTATATCTTTCAAAGACTTTAAGTCCAGCAATAAAGACATAGACAGTCTTTTCTTCGATTTCTGAAAAAAACAAACAGCATTTGAAATAATATGCAAATAAAGCTGAAGAGCTATTTACATACTGAAGCATCTGTCACTGCAGCTCTATTCCCTACTCAACGGCGCCTCCTCCTGCTTGACCGACAGCTTCTATGATGTATGACTTAAAGGGGTTGTCCACTACTTTCAATTATCCCCCCAATGTATCCCCCCGGGGCCCCTGACGAATTGTGTAAATACCTTGCGTTGCCTTTTTCGCCTGTGAGCGGCGCTATGCTGGTGGCTTAGTCCGGGTCACGTGACCCCCAGGCTGCAGCCACCGCTAATTTCCGCCGACGTCACGTCAATTTCCAGACTCTGGAAATTGACGTGACGTCAGTAACAGGCGTGTCCCAGCCGCACAGTCAGCAGTCACTGAAGAGTGACTGGGCTGTGGGCGGGGCTGCCTGTGCTGTGCTGGGGGCGGGCGGGGCTGTGCACTGCAGGTGTCTGGTGCTGGGATCTGCTTGCCGAGATGTGCGGCGGCGGCTGGTCCCGTGCCACGGCACCGGCCGGTCCATCGGCGGCTGGTGTGTCAGCGGCCGGTCCCGCGGCGGTCTGCGTGATGCTGAAGGTGGGTGTGCGGTGGTGGTGGCGGCGGCGTTGTCTCTGTGAGCAGGCATGTCCGATGGGACTACAAGTCCCATCGGGCTCTGCCTGCTACAGTGACAGTGAGTAACACATTAGCCAATGATGGGACAGTAGTAGTCCCATCATCCGGCTAATGTGTTGAATGTAAAAATAAAAACAAAGAAAAAAAAAACACATATACAGTACATACATACATACATACATAGAACACATAGAGAACATGCGACATGATGCGGCATGCGACGACATGCGGCATGCGACGACATGCTGCATGCGACGACATGCTGCATGCGACGACATGCTGCATGCGACGACATGCTGCACGCGACGACATGCTGCACGCGACGACATGCTGCATGTGGCGACATGCGGCATGCGGCGACATGCGACGACATGCGACAACATGCGACATGCCGCATACAGTACATACATACAGTACATACATACAGGCATACAGTACATATAACATAGAGTATATACTCACCATCACTTGTCACTTTGATCCCCGAAGCCATTGTCATCTGTAAAAAATATTAAAATAATAAACAAACACTATACTCCCTGATCCGCAGAAATCCAATTAAAACGAGTGTCCCTCGACGATCTCCCGTGGAGAGCAGGAGCATCAGCTGATGCAACCACTCTCCAGGGGCTCCAGGAACACAATGAGGGGAGGAAGGTATCCTTCCACAATGTATTCCCCACAATGTATTCCTACACCCCTGTGAGAAAATAGTCCCTAGTCTCACTTTATGGCATTGCCTTATGAGAAAGTTCCCACGCAGCTTTTTGCCATAAAGTGAGACCAGTGAACTTTAGTAACCTCAGTGATGCACTGCAGGAGCCATTGTCTCCTGTCAGTGTGTCACTGAGGGTCCTATAGAGCAGTGACATCACCCGATGTCACTGTTCTATAGGGGAGATCGTCGTGGGACACTCGGTATTAATTGGACTACGGCGGACAGGTAGTATATGGTTTATTATTTTACGTTTTTTTGCAGGCGCTGAAGTATGGTAAGTATGGTGAAATGAAGAATATTAAAATACTTATTGATGCCTCTCCGTTATTAACCCGGCTTAATGTCACCTTACAATAGCAAGCTGACATTAACCCCTTATTACCCCATATCCCACCGCTACATGGGAGTGGGAATAGAGGGGCTAAGTGCTGGAATTGGCGCATCTTACAGATGCGCCATTTCTGGGGCGGCTGCAGACTGGTATTTGTAGCCAGGGGGGACCAATATCCATGGCCCCTCTCTAGGCTATGAATATCAGCCCACAGCTGTCTGCGTAGCCTTTCTGGCTATAAAATATAGGGGGACCCCACGTCATTTTTTTGGGGGGGTCCCCCTATTTTAATAGCCAGTAAAGGCTACGCAGACAGCTGTGGGCTGATATTCATAGCAGGCTACAAATATTGGCCCCCGGCCGTCGGCTTTCCCCCTCTGGCGCAGAAAATTGCGCGGGAGCCCACGCCGTTTTTTTCCATTTTTTTATTAAATTAAACGCTCATTAAGGCCTGTTTCACACTTGCGTCGGTACGGGTCCATCGCTATGCGTCGGGCCGACGCACGTTGTGAAATTTGTGCACGTCGTGGGCAGCGGATGCAGTTTTTCAACGCATCCGCTGCCCATTCTGAAGTCCGGGGAGGAGGGGGTGGAGTTTTGGCCACGCATGCGCGGTAGAAAATGGCTGACGCGACGGACGTGCCAACGGTCCGCCAAAACACGACGCATCCGTTGCACGATGGACGCGACGTGTGGCCATCCGTCGCGATCCTTCACTAATACAAGTCTATGGGTAAAAAACGCATCCTGCGAGCACATTTGCAGGATCCGTTTTCTTCCCAAAAAGACGGATTGCTAAAAACTCAAGTGTGAAAGTAGCCTTAGGCTGCTTTCACACTAGCATCGGTAAGGGGCCGTCGCGCTGCGTCGCTAATAAAAGTCTATGGAGAAAAAACGCATCCTGCAGACAACTTTGCAGGACGCGTTTTTTCTCCACAACGACGCATTGCGACGTGCAGTGCACGACACTAGTGTGAAAGAGGCCTTAGAAACATCGGCCTTTCTATTATATATCTTGGGCGGCACGGTGGCGCAGTGGTTAGCACTGCAGCCTTGCAGCGCTGGAGTCCTGGGTTCAAACCCCACTAAGGATAACATCTGCAAAGAGTTTGTATGTTCTCTCCGTGTTTGCGTGGGTTTCCTCCGGGTTCTCCGGTTTCCTCCCACATTCCAAAGACATACTGATAGGGAATTTAGATTGTGAGCCCCATAGGGGACAGTGATGATAATGTGTGCAAACTGTAAAGCGCTGCGGAATATGTTAGCGCTATATAAAAATAAAGATTATTATTATTATGGATATATCTATCCATAGATATATTTATAGATAGATATATCTATAGATACATAGATGTATATTTGGATAGATGGATATTTGTATGATACATATATTTGGCTGCTTTCACACATCAGGTTTTTGCCGTGAGGCACAATCCGGCGAGTTTTGAAAAAAATTGATTAATTTTTTTCCGCCGGATCCGTTTTTTTCTCATAGAGTTGTATTAGCGCCGGATTGCGCCTGATGGCCACACGTTTCATCCGTTTTTTGCCGAATCCGTCAAAAAAGCTGTTTCTGCCGGATGGAAAACCCATACAGAGGAACGTTTTTTCTGTCCGGCGAAAAAACGCACAGCGACGGATCCGGCAAAAAAAGTATGAAACTGAGCGGTGAAATGATGAATCCGACCTTGGAAACCGTTTTTTCATGCATGTTTCCATTCAAATCCTGCACATTTTCCGTTTATTTACTTATTTCCAAAAACGGCATTAAAACCGCGCATAAACCACACCAAAAAAAGCATCAAAACTGCACCAAAAACTGCATCAAAACTGCACCAAAAACTGCATCAAAACCTGGTGCAGTTTTGCAGTTTTGGTGCAGTTTTTGGTGCGGTTTTGGTGCGGCTTTTTCCGCAGCATGTGCACAACAAGTCTGCGGCTCCCATAGACTTACATTGGTTGTGCACTACACTGCGGTTTTGATGCAATTCAGTGCGTCAAAAAACGCTGCGGATCTGCAATCAGATCCGCAACGTGTGCACACAGCCTTAGCATTTAGGGAACCTAGCAAAAAAGCCAAGCAAAAAACAAGTGTGGGATTTGCACTTTTTTTGCCATTTCATTGCACTTTGAATTTTTTTCACATTTTCTGTTACACGACATGGTAAAACCAATGATGTCATTCAAAAGTAGAACTTGTCCTGCAAAAGACAAGCCCTCACATGGCCATATTGACGGAAAAATTATGGCTCTGGATAGAAGGGGAGCGATAAACGAAAAAAGCTCCAGGGGTGAAGGGGTTTAGAAACATGGATATGGACATATCTATGGAAATAGACATAGATATATCTGTATCTATCTATCTATCTATCTATCTATCTATCTATCCCTCTATCTGTGTGTAATGGAGTGTGGGTTGGACAAATGTAAAAGAGGAGGTTGGACAGAAATGACATCACAAATCTTTTTGAAGATAGAGGAGGGAGGGGTTGGGGTGTGTTTTGGAGTGGGTGTGCCAGGTGCAGAGTTACAGGCGAGTGCAATGCATCATGGAACTTGTAGTATTAGAGCACAATAACTCAGGAGAAAGGAAGTTGTCGATTAACCCCATGAGAGCTGGATCCAGCACTAAAGATGTGCTGCTACAGCATGATAAAAGGTAATATTGCTAAAATAAACACACTAGATGTTTTCAGTGGCCCATAATAGCAAGATTTATGAGAAGAAAAAAAAAACGGTTATAGTAGTGGACAACTTCTTTAAAGATAATCAGCAACCAGGTTTTTGCCACCTAATCTGAGAGCAGCATAATGTAGAGACAGAGACACTGATTCCAGAGATGTGTCACTTAGTGGGCTGCTTGCTGCAGTTTTGATAAAATCACTGATTTATCAAAAGGAGATTATCATTAGAGGACTAGTAAACCTGCTTGCTGCCAGGTAGTCACGTATATTCATGTGCTCCATATAACCCTGCCCCCACCAGTGATTGGCAGCTTTGTGTGTACACTGTACATGGGCAGAAAGCTGTCAGTGGTGTGTGCGGGGTTATACAGAGCTCAGCATTTAGGGAATTGCTAGGTCTGTAGCAGATGAAACAAGTATTTTCTCATAACTGCAGACAGCTCAGTAAGTGAGACATCGTTGGAATCAGTCTCAGGCCCTACACCATGCTGCTGTCTGATTACATCTGGGGACAGAGAATCCTTTAAGGCAAAGGAACCTTCAGTCAAACAGGAGATGGTGGCGCTGAGCAAGGAATAGAGCTGGACTGACACAGGCTTCAGCTCTACAGCCTCATTTGCATATCAATTCAATCACTGAATACTTTGTTTTGGAGCAACAGACTGAAAATCCTTCTGACAGATTTCCTTTACACAACGATATTAGAATGAACAACTGCCTTTACATTATGTGAAAGACACTCATAATAAGGAAAATACAATATGGGAAAAATAATGCAAAATCCAAAGATGCTACATGAAAAAATATACTTATAGCTAACAACAAGACTCTAGCAATCTTTCTAGGATTTTGTATCCACATCTGACTACTTGTTAGTTCCAAGTTGCAGCTTTGTCAGAAGAGATAAGGGTTTGTATATTAATAGGCTTGTTACATAAGCGGAACAGAAATGCTGCCACCGCAGAGCTACACGAAAAAAACAGAAGCAGCTCGTTAGTGTGGGGTCACGTGGTCAGGCGGCACTGCGGACGGTGGGCACTAGCCTGGTTACAGATTCTGCTGCCTGCTGAGAAGCAGAAAGTTGTATAAGAGATTAACAAGTACAATTTAGCCATACCTACTACGCTGGCACTCACTTATAGACGCACGGTACATTGTATCATTTTATCAATCAATAAACCCCACTGATTTAAAATAAACTGCAATTATACCTATAACGCATACTTAGATTCGGTGGGGGTCGCACACCTGAGAGCCCCTCCTGTAGGCTGTTACCAGGCACAGAACAGGGCAAACAGCACAGCGCTGCCATACTGTTCAGTGACCACTTCTAGACACTGCAGATCATCGGTGAAGTCCATACAGTTCAATCTATTACTGCACAGTGTTGATCCAGAGCAAGAAAATCTCTGTGGTAGTGCCAATTATGGTGATATAAAGGTTAAACCAAACCCTCCAGACTAAAGATGCAGCAACAAATATCCGATTCAGTGACAAATCTATGGATCTGTTCACATTTGCTCTAAAACACGGGTGTCCGCAATGCAATTCTGTGCAGCCTCCAAACAAATGGAATCAAGAATGCTTATCAGACAGATTAACAACGTCTGACCAGCCACACACAGACTAGTAGTGGCAAGCAGCTGAGGAGTCGGGACTGGCAAGTACTAATGGTCCACCGTGTGGCCAAACAGACTAGTAGTGGCAAGCAGCTGAGGAGCCAGGAATGGTAAGTACTAATGGTGCACCGTGTGGCCACACACAGACTAGTAATGGCAAGCAGCTGAGGAGTCGGGACTGGCAAGAACTAATGGTCCACCGTGTGGCCAAACACAGACTAGTAGTGGCAAGCAGTTGAGGAGTCGGGACTGGCAAGTACTAATGGTGCACCGTGTGGCCACACACAAACTAGTAGTGGCAAGCAGCTGAGGAGCCAGGAATGGTAAGTACTAATGGTGCACCATGTGGCCACACACAGACTAGTAGTGGCAAGCAGCTGAGGAGTCGGGACTGGCAAGAACTAATGGTCCACCGTGTGGCCAAACACAGACTAGTAGTGGCAAGCAGTTAAGGAGTCGGGACTGGCAAGTACTAATGGTGCACCGTGTGGCCACACACAGACTAGTAGTGGCAAGCAGCTGAGGAGTCGGGACTGGCAAGAACTAATGGTCCACCGTGTGGCCAAACACAGACTAGTAGTGGCAAGCAGTTGAGGAGTCGGGACTGGCAAGTACTAATGGTGCACCGTGTGGCCACACACAGACTAGTAGTGGCAAGCAGCTGAGGAGCCAGGAATGGTAAGTAGTAATGGTGCACCGTGTGGCCACATACAGACTAGTAGTGGCAAGCAGCTGAGGAGTCGGGACTGGCAAGTACTAATGGTGCACCGTGTGGCCACACACAGACTAGTAGTGGCAAGCAGCTGAGGAGTCGGGACTGGCAAGAACTAATGGTCCACCGTGTGGTCTAACACAGACTAGTAGTGGCAAGAAGCTGAGGAGCCGGGAATGGTAAGTACTAATGGTGCACAGTGTGGCCAAACACAGACTAGTAGTGGCAAGCAGCTGAGGAGCCGGGACTGGCAAGTACTAATGGTGCACCGTGTGGCCACACACAGACTAGTAGTGGCAAGCAGCTGAGGAGTCGGGACTGGCAAGTACTAATTGTGCACCGTGTGGCCACACACAGACTAGAAGTGGCAAGCAGCTGAGGAGTCGGGACTGGCAAGTACTAATGGTCCACCGTGTGGCCAAACACAGACTAGTAGTGACAAGCAGCTGAGGAATCAGGACTGGAAAGTACATTAGTGGCCAAACACAGACTAGTAGTGGCAAGCAACTGAGGAGTCGGGACTGGCAAGAACTAATGGTCCACCATGTGGCCAAACACAGACTAGTAGTGGCAAGCAGCTGAGGAGTCGGGACTGGCAAGTACTAATGGTCCACCGTGTGGCCAAACACAGACTAGTAGTGACAAGCAGCTGAGGAATCGGGACTGGCAAGTACTAATTGTGCACCGTGTGACCAAACACAGACTAGTAGTGGCAAGTAGCTGAGGAGTCGGGACTGGCAAGTACTAATTGTGCACCGTGTGGCCATACACAGACTAGAAGTGGCAAGCAGCTGAGGAGTCGGGACTGGCAAGTACTAATGGTCCATTGTGTGGCCAAACACAGACTAGTAGTGACAAGCAGCTGAGGAATCGGGACTGGCAAGTACATTAGTGGCCAAACACAGACTAGTAGTGGCAAGCAGCTGAGGAGTCAGCACTGGCAAGTACTAATGGTGCACAGTGTGGCCAAACACAGACTAGTAGTGGCAAGCAGCTGAGGAGCCAGGAATGGTAAGTACTAATGGTGCACCGTGTGGCCACACACAGACTAGTAGTGGCAAGCAGCTGAGGAGTCGGGACTGGCAAGAACTAATGGTCCACCGTGTGGCCATACACACTAGTAGTGGCAAGCAGCTGAGGAGCCAGGAATGGTAAGTACTAATGGTGCACCGTGTGGCCACACACAGACTAGTAGTGGCAAGCAGCTGAGGAGTCGGGACTGGCAAGTACTAATGGTGCACCGTGTGGCCACACACAGACTAGTAGTGGCAAGCAGCTGAGGAGTCGGGACTGGCAAGAACTAATGGTCCACCGTGTGGTCTAACACAGACTAGTAGTGGCAAGAAGCTGAGGAGCCGGGAATGGTAAGTACTAATGGTGCACAGTGTGGCCAAACACAGACTAGTAGTGGCAAGCAGCTGAGGAGCCGGGACTGGCAAGTACTAATGGTGCACCGTGTGGCCACACACAGACTAGTAGTGGCAAGCAGCTGAGGAGCCAGGAATGGTAAGTACTAATGGTGCACCGTGTGGCCACACACAGACTAGTAGTGGCAAGCAGCTGAGGAGTCGGGACTGGCAAGAACTAATGGTCCACCGTGTGGCCATACACACTAGTAGTGGCAAGCAGCTGAGGAGCCGGGACAGGCAAGTACTAATGGTCCACCGTGCAAACACCTCTGGATGCCTCATACAACAGTAGAATGGGGTCACTTGACCAATTTGGCTCTACAGAACAGAATATGCGAATTAGGCATCTGGCCTTCCATATCTGTGACTCGCTCTACTGCAGTTTCTGGGAGTTGTGAAATGTTAAGCAGTAAACAGATAAACCCATACCCTATACTATGGAAAGTCAGCCCAAATTAATTTACGTCCTTATTCTCAATAGGGTTTATTTACTTAGTGGATAAACTAAATTATTGCACTGGCGCTTGCCACGGTAGGAAGGGGAAAACAGGTTCAGAAGCTGCTGGTGATTGGAACAGGTTCTGTGTAAATACCTGTTAAACAGTCACCTTATATACTTTAATGTATAATCACCGCGCTAAACTGAACTGCAGTCAAAATAAAAATAAAACCGGAATGGATAGCTCTCAAACTCAATTGAAAAAGTTTACTTGTACTCACTTGTTTTTATATTGGTGGCACAGAGTGTGTAGATCAATCAATGGTTTCAGCTGATTGGTGAAACTGCTGAGAAGATTATACTGATTACATGTGTTTATGGGACACTTTAATCATTACTTGATATATTAAGTATACATGTGAGGTCATAAGGTGCACTTAAGGTTATTAATGTTGTAGTGCACTTACTTGTAATATTGTTGGTGATACAGCGTACACTGCAGGACCCGTGGGGTGATAAGTTGGCGGTCTGATGTTACTATGTCGGGGTTCGGCACTTAGGACCACTGCCGATGAGGAGGAATGTTACCGCATTAAAGGGCCACTGTCACCCCCCCTCCAGCCATTATAAACTAAAAGAGCCACCTTGTGCAGCAGTAATGCTGCAGTCTAACAAGGTGGCTCTCTTAGTTTTTGATTCATTTATTACCTCAATAAAGCGTTTTAAAAATTGGCCACAAATACCAGATATTGTACCTGGAGGCGGTCCGAATCGTCCTCTATGAATCTCCAAACTGCCGTCACTCTTCTCTTCTGGGGCGATGGTCGCCGCCCCCTTCGCGCTCTTGCTTCTTAAATCCGGCGCCTGCGCTGTGCGTGCCCGCCTGGGGCAGGCGCAGTCTTCATTGTCAGTCACAGCTCAGACGCAGGGTGCCTGACTGCGCCTGTGCGGCCACCCTGTTCCTGAATCCCCGCCCCGCACTGTGTTATTCATTATGCACAGTGCGGGGCTGGGGTTCCTGGGCATGCGCACTGCGCTTGTCAGACGCTCCCCCGCATTCCAGCATTGCCGGAATATACAGGTTTCATTGCCGACGTTTTGAACAGCCACAAACAACAACGCTGGAAGGCGGGGGACCGGGGGAGCGTCTGACAAGCGCAGTGCGCATGCCCAGGAACCCCAGCCCCGCACTGTGCATAATGAATAACACAGTGCGGGGCGGGGATTCAGGAACAGGGTGGCCGCACTGCCCGCACAGGCGCAGTCAGGCACCCTGCGTCTGAGCTGTGACTGACAATGAAGACTGCGCCTGCCCCAGGCGGGCACGCACAGCGCAGGCGCCGGATTTAAGAAGCAACAGCGCGAAGGGGGCGGCGACCATCGCCCCTGAAGAGAAGAGTGACGGCAGTTGGGAGATTCATAGAGGACGATTCGGACCGCCTCCAGGTACAATATCTGGTATTTGTGGCCAATTTTTAAAACGCTTTATTGAGGTAATAAATGAATCAAAAACTAAAAGAGCCACCTTGTTAGACTGCAGCATTACTGCTGCACAAGGTGGCTCTTATAGTTTATAACGGCTGGAGGGGGGGTGACAGTGGCCCTTTAAGCGGGGGGTGAAGAGCCTCTGTTGCGCACAGAGGGAAGCCAGCAGCCCGCGTGGTCCGGCCGTGATGCGGCGCACTAGGTGGGCGGGGCTAAGTGTGACGTCACAAAATAGCAAGGACGGGAGCTCAGTTAGGACAATAACCAACGCGTTTCGAGAGGTATCTCCTCTCTTCGTCAGTATAATCTTCTCAGCAGTTTCACCAATCAGCTGAAACCATTGATTGATCTATACACTCTGTGCCACCAATATAAAAACAAGTGAGTACAAGTAAACTTTATTTCTATCGAGTTTGAGAGCTATCCATTCCTGTTTTATTTTGACTAAAGTTCAGTTTAACGCGGTGATTATACATTATTTACTTAGTGTTTTCATGACTATACAGAAATGGATTTTACATCCAATGCTCATATAAAAAAAATCTTCAAATACTTTTTGAATAAAATTCCCATTAATTTTAATGGGAAATGCTTGAAATTACATGAATAAAACAGCACTGTGGGCCCAATAGGAGCTTTTACAAAGTAAAATCAATCAGAAGCTTTTTTCATAAGAGAAAGGGAAGCGGGTTTGATGTGCATTTCAGAGCAGAATATATTTTTAAAACCTTGTCAAAAGAACTCTGTGTGAATGAACCATTAGAATATGTGCACAAAAAGACTTGTAAACTTAGGCAAACCTGTCGAGTTTTTGAAGCAGAAGACGCTTCAGGAAGATGTCGGCGCTTTTTCGGTGACTTTTCAGACATTATTTGCAGTGGCATTGCCACTGGCAATATTTATTTTTTTACTTGTATGTATAAAATAGTGAGTGGGTTGTAACCTGAAGCGACCTAAAGAATTGTCAGCTCAATTACTGATGACATAATTAGACAATGGGGGCCCTTGATTACGTTAGATGTCAAATCTGCCACAGCATCATGAAAAAAAACAAAAAAAGAAAACATTTTAAACTCTTAACGGGGAAAAAAAAGCCAAAATTAAGTGTCAAGTGTTCCTGTAGGCCTTTATGCATCGGTAATGGACTAAAAAAAAAAAAAATACTAGCAAGATATATGTGCACCCAAAATGTGTTTTACCCAAGCTAAATAATACTATGTTCTCTTGCACGGCCACTGAAATCCACCCATTACTGGGCTATTTTTGTTCCTTGAATCTGGTCTTTTTCTGTTTATGTCTCACATACTGGCATAATCAAATCTATACAGACTTTACTATAGGCCAAAACATTATTTGAGCAAGTCTTTTTGTCTTGTTTTTCATTTAATCTTTTTTTTTTTATCTAGTTTAGATTTTTTTTTTTTTAACCCCTTCATGACCTTACCGTTTTTTGCAATTCTGACCAGTGTCCCTTTATGAGGTAATAACTCAGGAACGCTTCAACGGATCCTAGCGATTCTGAGATAGTTTTTTCGTGACATATTGGGCTTCATGTTAGTGGTAAATTTAGGTCGATAATTTCTGAGTTTATTTGTGAAAAAAACGGAAATTTGGCAAAAATTTTGAAAATTTCGCAATTTTCACATTTTTAATTTTTATTCTGTTAAACCAGAGAGTTATGTGACACAAAATAGTTAATAAATAACATTTCCCACATGTCTACTTTACATCAGCATAATTTTGGAAACAAATTTTTTTTTTGCTAGGAAGTTATAAGGGTTAAAATTTGACCAGTGATTTCTCATTTTTACAACAAAATTTACAAAACCATTTATTTTAGGGATCACCTCACATTTGAAGTCAGTTTGAGGGTTCTATATGGCTGAAAATACCCAAAAGTGACACCATTCTAAAAACTGCACCCCTCAAGGTGCTCAAAACCACATTCAAGAAGTTTATTAACCCTTCAGGTGTTTCACAGCAGCAGAAGCAACATGGAAGTAAAAAATGAACATTTAACTTTTTAGTCACAAAAATGATATTTTAGCAAAATTTTTTTTATTTTCCCAAGGGTAAAAGGAGAAACTGGACCACGGACGTTGTTGTCCAATTTGTCCTGAGTACGCTGATACCTCATATGTGGGGGTAAACAACTGTTTGGGCGCACGGCAGGGCTCGGAAGGGAAGGAGCGCCATTTGACTTTTTCAATGAAAAATTGGCTCCAATCTTTAGCGGACACCATGTCGCGTTTGGAGAGCCCCCGTGTGCCTAAACATTGGAGCTCCCCCACAAGTGACCCCATTTTGGAAACTAGACCCCCCAAGGAACTTATCTAGAAGCATAGTGAGCACTTTAAACCCCCAGGTGCTTCACAAATTGATCCGTAAAAATGAAAAAGTACTTTTTTTTCACGAAAAAATTATTTTAGCCTCAATTTTTTCATTTTCACATGGGCAACAGGATAAAATGGATCCTAAATTTTGTTGGGCAATTTCTCCTGAGTACACCAATACCTCACATGTGGGGGTAAACCACTGTTTGGGCACATGGTAAGGCTCGGAAGGGAAGGAGCGCCATTTGACTTTTTGAATGAAAAATTATCTCCATCGTTAGCGGACACCATGTCGCGTTTGGAAAGCCCCTGTGTGCCTAAACATTGGAGCTCCTCCACAAGTGACCCCATTTTGGAAAGTAGACCCCCCAAGGAACTCATCTAGAGGCATAGTGAGCACTTTAAACCCCCAGGTGCTTCACAAATTGATCCGCAAAAATGAAAAAGTACTTTTTTTTCACACAAAATTTCTTTTAGCCTCAATTCTTTCATTTTCACATGGGCAACAGGATAAAATGGATCCTAAAATTTGTTGGGCAATTTCTCCTGAGTATGCCGATACCTCATATGTGGGGGTAAACCACTGTTTGGGTGCACGGCAAGGCTCGGAAGGGGAGGCGTGCCATTTGACTTTTTGAATGGAAAATTAGCTCCAATCGTTAGCGGACACCATGTCGCGTTTGGAGAGCCCCTGTGTGCCTAAACATTGGAGCTCCCCTACAAGTGACCCCATTTTGGAAACTAGACCCCCCAAGGAACTTATCTAGATGCATAGTAAACACTTATAACCCCCAGGTGCTTCACAGAAGTTTATAACGCAGAGCCGTGAAAATAAAAAAATAATTTTTCTTTCCTCAAAAATGATTTTTAGCCCAGAATTTTTTATTTTCCCAAGGGTAATAGGAGAAATTGGACCCCAAATGTTGTTGTCCAGTTTGTCCTGAGTACGATGATACCCCATATGTGGGGGTAAACCACTGTTTGGGCGCACGGCAGGGCTCGGAAGGGAAGGCACGCCATTTGGCTTTTTGAATGGAAAATTAGCTCCAATCATTAGCGGACACCATGTCGCGTTTGGAGAGCCCCTGTGTGCCTAAACATTGGAGCTCCCGCACAAGTGGCCCCATTTTGGAAACTAGACCTCCCAAGGAACTAATCTAGATGTGTGGTGAGCACTTTGAACCCCCAAGTGCTTCACAGAAGTTTATAACGCAGAGCCATGAAAATAAAAAATAATTTTTCTTTTCTCAAAAATGATTTTTTAGCCCACAATTTTTTATTTTCCCAAGGGTAATAGGAGAAATTGGACCCCAAAAGTTGTTTTCCAGTTTCTCCTGAGTACGCTGATACCCCATATGTGGGGGTAAACCACTGTTTTGGCACACGTCGGGGTTCGGAAGGGAAGTAGTGACGTTTTGAAATGCAGACTTTGATGGAATGCTCTGCGGGCATCAGGTTGCGTTTGCAGAGCCCCTGATGTGCCTAAACAGTAGGAACTCCCCACAAGTGACTCCATTTTGGAAACTAGACCCCCAAGGGAACTTATCTAGATGTGTGGTGAGCACTTTGAACCCCCAAGTGCTTCACAGAAGTTTATAACGCAGAGCCGTGAAAATAATAAATGTGTTTCCTTTCCTCAAAAATATTTTTTTAGCCCAGAATTTTTTATTTTTGCAAGAGTAACAGGAGAAATTGGACCCCAAAAGTTGTTGTCCAGTTTCTCCTGAGTACGCTGATACCCCATATGTGGGGGTAAACCACTGTTTGGGTACATGCCGGGGCTCGGAAGGGAAGTAGTGACGTTTTGGAATGCAGACTTTGATGGAATGGTCTGCGGGCATCATGTTACGTTTGCAGAGCCCCTGATATGCCTAAACAGTAGAAACCCCCCACAAGTGACCCCATTTTGGAAACTAGACCCCCCAAGGAACTTATCTAGATGTGTGGTGAGCACGTTCAACCCCCAAGTGCTTCACAGAAGTTTACAACGCAGAGCCGTGAAAATAAAAAATCATTTTTCTTTCCTCAAAAAAGATGTTTTAGCAAGCAATTTTTTATTTTCACAAGGGTAACAGGAGAATTTGGACCCCAATATTTGTTGCCCAGTTTGTTGTGAGTACGCTGATACCCCATATGTGGGGGTAAACCACTGTTTGGGCACACGTCAGGGCTCGGAAGGGAAGTAGTGACATTTGAAATGCAGACTTTGATGGAATGGTCTGCGGGCGTCACATTGCATTTGCAGAGCCCCTGATGTGCCTAAACAGTAGAAACACCCCACAAGTGACCCCATTTTGGAAACTAGACCCCCGAAGGAACTTATCTAGATGTGTGGTGAGCACTTTCAACCCCCAAGTGCTTCACAGAAGTTTATAACGCAGAGCCGTGAAAATAAAAAATAATTGTTCTTTCCTCAAAAATTATGTTTTAGCAAGTAATTTTTTATTTTTGCAAGGGTAACAGGAGAAATTGGACCCCAACAGTTGTTGCCCAGTTTGTCCTGAGTACGCTGGTACCCCAAATGTGGGGGTAAACCACTGTTTGGGCGCACGTCGGGGCTTGGAAGGGCGGGAGCACCATTTGACTTTTTGAACGCAAGATTGGCTGGAATCAATGGTGGCGCCATGTTGCGTTTGGAGACCCCTGATGTGCCTAAAACAGTGGAAACCCCTCAATTCTAACTTCAACACTTACCCCAACACACCCCTAATCCTAATCCCAACTGTAGCCATAACCCTAATCACAACCCTAACCCCAACACACCCCTAACCACAACCCTAACCGCAACACAACCGTAACCCTAATTCCAACCCTAATCCTAACCCTAATCCCAACCGTAACCCTAATCCCAACCCTAACCACAACTGTAACCCCAACACACCCCTAACCCTATCCGTAACCCTAACCACAAGCCTATTCTTAACCCTATTTCCAACCCTAGCCCTAATTCCAACCCTAACCCTAAGGGTATGTGCCCACGTTGCGGATTCGTGTGAGATTTTTCCGCACGATTTTTGAAAAATCTGCAGGTAAAAGGCACTGCGTTTTGCCTGCGGATTTACAGCAGATTTCCAGTGTTTTTTTGTGCGGATTTCACCTGCGGATTCCTATTGAGGAACAGGTGTAAACCGCTGCGGAATCCGCACAAAGAATTGACATGCTGCGGAAAATACAATGCAGCGTTTCTGCACGGAATTTTCCGCACCATGGGCACAGCAGATTTGGTTTTCCTTAGGTGTACATGGTACTGTAAACCTGATGGAAAACTGCTTCGAATTCGCAGCGGCCAATCCGCTGCGGATCCGCGGCCAATCCGCTGCCAATCCGCTGCGGATCCGCGGCCAATCCGCTGCCAATCCGCTGCAGATCCGCGGCCAATCCGCTGCGGATCCGCTGCAGATCCGCTGCGGATCCGCTGCGGATCCGCGGCCAATCCGCTGCAGATCCGCGGCCAATCCGCTGCCGATCCGCTGCGGATCCGTGGCCAATCTGCTGCGGATCCGCTGCGGATCCGCGGCCGATCCGCTGCGGATCCGCGGCCGATCCGCTGCGGATCCGCGGCCAATCCGCTGCAGATCCGCGGCCAATCCGCTGCGGATCCACTGCGGATCCGCGGCCGATCCGCTGCGGATCCGCGGCCGATCCGCTGCGGATCCGCGGCCGATCCGCTGCGGATCCGCGGCCGATCCGCTGCGGATCCGCGGCCGATCCGCTGCGGATCCGCGGCCGATCCGCTCAGTGTGCACATGCCATAACCCTACCCCTAACCCTAACCCTACCCGTAACCCTAACCCTACCCCTAACCCTACCCCTAGTTCTAACCCTAACCCTAGTGGTAAAAGAAAAAAAAATATTTTCTTTATTTTATTATTGTCCCTACCTATGGGGGTGATAAAGGGGGGGGGTTTATTTATTATTTTTTTTATTTTGATCGCTGTGGTAGAACCTGCCACAGCGATCAAAATGTACCTGTAACGAATCTGCCAGCCTGCAGATTCGGCGGGCGTACTGAGCATGCGCCCGCCATTTTCCAAGATGGCGGCGCCCAGCGAGGAGACGGCCGGACACCGGGAGGATCGGTAAGTATGAGGGGGTGGGGGGGGGGTGGATCGGAGCACAGGGGGGGGGGATCGGAGGACGGGGGTAGCGGACAGGAGCACGGGGGAGCGGACAGGAGCACGGGGGAGCGAACAGGGGGACGGAGGGGGGTACCTGACAGAACGGACGACTGGGGAGGAGATCGGGGGCGGTGGGGGGGGCCAGTACATGATTTCCAGCCATGGCAGATGCTATTGCAGCATCGGCCATGGCTGGATTGCAATATTTCACCATTTTCATAGGTGAAATATTGCAAATTGCTCTGATTGGCTGTTGCACTTTCAACAGCCAATCAGAGCGATCGTAGCCACGTGGGGGCAAAGCCACCCCCCCTAGGCTGAAGTACAACTCCCCCTCTCCCTGCAGATCGGGTAAAATAGGAATTAACCCTTTCACCCGATCTGCAGGGATGCGATCATTCCATGACGCCGCATAGGCGTCATGGGTCGGGAAGGGGTTAATATTCGCTACTGTGAATGAAATTTAGGGTTTCTAGATGTTTTCATTGGTTTCATCACTTTTCAAAAAGTAGCAAAAGCTGTCACAAATGTACTCCAGTTTCCCCAGTGTGAGTCATTTTGAAGAATTTGTCAGCGAATAAAACAGGACAAAAAAGAAGTGTGACCTAAAAAAGCACAAGTGATGTACCGGGTGCTGGTTCCACAATGTATGCATCATGTACATTAGGCCTCTTCTGTTGAATCCCACATGCTTTCTCATGGTAGCAGCCGGCGTTACAGGTTTCATGGAAATTCTCAATGACTAAGCGCAGTTTTATTGCATAAATAATGTTACGAGAAATTTGGGTCTCATCAGGTTGCACACTGCTCTAGGCTGCACTTAATCAGCAGTAATATGGCTCTGTATGCACATATATTCAGTGCCAAGATGATACCGTATTTTTTGCTTTGTCCTGAAGGATCTAACTTAGATTTATACACAAACTTAGATTCCTGTCTTTTACATTTAAGGTACATATACAGGATAAAAGAAGGTCGCTCTTTTGAATCCAAAACACAACATGAGAAAAATGGTGGTGCCATAGCTAGCAAGGGGATATACTATATTTGACACGCGCCAAAGAAGGAGGACAAGAAGAGCGTCTAGGTTATTTAGAAATAGTAATACTTTATTATATTAACAATATAAAAAGATAAAGAGCATACAAAAGACAAAATCATTACTAAATAGTGTGCATAAGGATGGTTAAAAAGTAGACAAAGGTGTGAGCTGCCCATAGGAACAAGGTGCATAGTTGCAAAAGAGCTGCAAGTAATAGAATTGTATATTAGCTAGTGGAAAAAGTACCCCACAGTGTAAAATTAAGTGTAGGAAGCAGCGCTTACCAATGCAGGACAGCGGACACCGGGTTGGATCCCGAAACAAAGACCCCCAGTGACGAACACTGCCAGAAAAAGCCGAAGACTGTAGAAAAAAGCCGCACACTGCCGAGTGCAGTGAATTCCACCGGAAGGTAATGAGCGGCCCCGGAAGACTGTCACTGGACAGGTAAGTATAATATTTATAATGTTTATTATTAATTTTATGCTTTCTTTTACAGGCCCTGGACCCGAACTGTAACACGGGTTTCCCATGGAAATCTGTGTTCGGGACCTTGTGACTGAACACAATGTGCTCGGTATGGGTCCCGAACTTTACAGTTCGGGTTTGCCCATCCCTAGTGAAGACACCAGAGGGAAAGTATGTGACGGGGGCAGAATACTTGCATTTGAAATACCACTCTGGGGCTTGAAAAAACAAAAAATACTTGAGTGGTGCTTTAAAAAACATACCCCACAGAAAAATGTAATGTTACAGATAAATGACATGCATGTTACAATAGTAACTGAAAGCTGAAGTGGTTGTCTCTTTTCAGTATCTCCAGGTTTTCAATGCAGACTCTCTGCTGCTGTAGACACCGTGACAGCCGATTATGGAGCTCAGCACCTCTAAGTGGGGCGTTCTGTTTACTTGGGCAGAGGTGCTGAGCTAAGTGATTGGCAGCTGTACTGACGGTATGACTTCAGCCCTACAGCCAATACCTTACCCTAGGCTTAGTAGCGGAGATCCAGTGCTGGACCCATGGAGGGAGCGTAAAGCCCAATTTGTTTGCTTTTGTAAGAGAGAGAGAGAATGGTCAGCCACTGATTAGGACCAACCAGTTGACTGGAAAGCCCAGAATAAGTTGAGAGTTAAGCTGAATTCGCATAGCCATGAGTCACGGTCCAAGTCTCCTAACCTGAACTTGACAGCCTCATACATGAAACTGGTGACCTGTGGACAGTCCGTATATCATGGTCCGTGCTCGGACTGACACACGGATGTGTGAATGACCATTAAACACATAAGACAAAGGTTCCCAGCAAACTATATAAGAATCTGCTTCACTCCTCCTGCTCTATACCATGCTGCCCGCAGACTGAATGGCTTGTTTCAAAAATCAAATATCATTTACATCTACCAACACAATTTACATCTGCACTTATTTTGTGTCAGCTGTCAATAAATATATAGCGCATTAGACACAGTAACTAAAGCTGCATGTCAGAATAAATGACCCTACACCATACAGTGACACTTAACTTGCTGTAATTGCTGTAAAAGTACATTAGTGCTCAAATGGTTATTTTTAAAAGTATTATTTTATAATTGAATTACCGTAACTAGATTTGGTAATGAAGCCCCTGAAAGATAATAACACTTACTATACCTCTCAAGTAGAGACATAATTTGCTTAGAGAGTGATTTGTATGAAAATTAAAACTTAATCGGCTTTTCACCTGATTTCTTAAGATCTATGGCCATCCTTTAATAGGTGTCACAAACAGCAAAGTGATACAGTGTACAATATTACCAAAAACATAACACAATGGTAGCAGTCTCCCTTTGTGCACTGGGAGTTATAATCTGTGTATATGTTCAGTATATACAGCTGCAATCAAAATCATTATTTCTGCTGTTGCAATAAACTAGTAAAACAAGAACAATTCAACACATTCTAAGGAACAGATGTGTTCTGCTTTATTACACCATAATAATACTTTAAAACCATAAAAAGCTACATTTCCAGTCGTTCTGCCTTTTACAAAAAGCCAATGAAATAAATACAATTTAAATGGCTCAACACAAATGGTTCCTGAAAATTAAATACAAAATGCCACTTTTAACCCCTTCACCCCGAAGCCTGTTTTCACCTTCCTGACCAGGACAATTTTTACAATTCATAACTCTGGAACGCTTCAACGGATCCCACTGATTCTGAGTGAGACTGTTTTCTCGTGACATATTGTACTCATGATAGTGGTAACATTTATTTGATATGACTGGCGTTTATTTGTGAAAAAAAACGGAAATATGGTAAAATGTAAAAAATGTAGCAATTTTCAAACTTTTTACTTTTATACCCTTAAATCAGAGGGTCATATTGCACAAAACAGTTAATAAATAACATTTCCCACATGTCTACTTCACATCAGAACAATTTTTGAAACCATTTTTTCTGTTAGGAAGTTATAAGGGTATGAAAGTTGACCACCGATTTCTAATTTTTCCAACAAAATTTGCAAAACCATTTTTTTATTTTATTTTTTTTAGGGACCACCTCACATTTGAAGTGAGAAAAATCACTGCACTCGTATGATTTTTAGATGCATAAATTGAAAAGTTTATTCGAATTGAAGAGGATAAGATACTAGGCGAATTTGACGTTTCGGCCAACTCGTGGCCTTGTTCACAAAAGCCGCTGTAACAAGCAAAGAAACAAAAAAATATATTTACAAAACAGGTAAACATATACATATATACAAATATACATAAAAGAGCAAAGAATCCATATCAAAAGTCGATGAGCTGTCAATGGGCATACTATGTAACGACCAAACGGTAACGTATTCTGCACAACTGGAATATACAGAAAAGGCGGACTGTATAGGAAGAGGGAAGAAGACATAACATTTGCAAACAACGGTACTGGAGGAAGAACATACCCTGTTGAATTTCTCTTGCATTTAAGGAAGGATCCTTTAAATTGTGTTGAGTTATATACAATGATATGGCGATATACCTAAAGGGAACAATGTAGCATGAGATAGCAGCTAAGACTACACATCACCAGACAGCGGGCTAACCAAGACCTTGATAATATTTAACAGGTGGTATGGGCCAAGCGTCCCTTCGGTAGTATCTATATGGTGTAAGCACCCCGTATAGTGCCCGTGTAGCAAATACAAAGCAAGACACTGACCTAGCTGGAACGCTAAATAACGTATGTCCGTGCAAAAGAGCCGTATCCGCGGCTGGAACAGATCCTGTTATTTAAAATATACATACTTGTGTGAGTATGAGGCATAAATCATGTGTACCAACGGGGTTGTGAAGTATAGAGACATAGTAATACCTGTCCTGTAGATACAGTGGGCAAAATTATAGATCAGGTACTGGTCATCCCGTGTATTCTCATATGCCCTCAAGATCACATAGAGATCTGGTGCTGTAGGCAGAACAGAGTGGAAGATACATAACCTTGTGAGGTGAATAGTCAGTGGGGCTGATACATATATGGCATGGCTCCACTAGATACCTGTGCTGCGTTGGTAAGTACGTGACCCAATGGGTACATACAGGAGACCCTCCCTGGGAATATGATATGCTGCCAGTGGGTAAAACAACCTCGTCTCTGTGGGGGGAGAATAATACATGCTATGAAAGATTCCCAAAATGGCAAGACACTTATCTGGTGGTGACTCCGTGGTCTCACGTTTCAGAGGTGCAGGCGAGGCGTACGCGTTGGTGGCGTGGTGGGGGAGGCCGACACAATCCTGTGTCTAGGCAAAGGAACCGCTGAATGAGGTGTATGGTGTCCGGCGTTAAATCCAGCTCCCCGGCCGGTCATGTGACCGGAAGTGCCAGGGGACGCCTGCGCAGAAGCAACGCTTCTGCCGCTGTGAAGTGTAGCCTGGCGCTTGCGCACAAAACCCCATGCTAGGCGCCTGTGTACAGCGCCTGCGTCTCTAGTGTGACGCCTGTACCGTGTCGGGCAGAACGCTCGTGTGTGTTAGTTGGAGGGGGAGCGCCTAGGCGTGATGTTATGTGGCCCCATGTTTGAGTCAGTCCGACGCCCGTGTATACCACACTACTTAGAGTGTAATGAACTGGAGGAAGAGATCTAGTACCTAAATGTCTTTATGGCCATAGATGTTAATGACATATATAAGGGTGCCTGTAAGTGTGCCTAAAAAGGAATGGTGACTTGTCTGGTTGACTTATGTCTTAAAGAACGGGGGGAAAAAAGGATTAGACAATAACGGACCATCTTATAGGTACACACCAAGGCACACAACACTATTAATATATATAACATAAATACACTAAATAATGGTAGGAGTCCAAACTAAATAAATAGGAAAAGAAAAGAAATGAAATAACGGAAATAAAAAGAAGAAATGAAAAAGTAAAAGAAAAATGGGGATAATGGTACGAAGGGAGGGAATGATTTAGTTATTAATCGGATATTATGGATTGAATACCAAGGTAAAAATGAAAATGAACCATATAGGGAAAATTAATTGGGTAAAAATTAGAAATAAAAATAAATAAAAATAAATATAAATAAGAATAAAAAATGAAAAAAATAAAAATATGAACTGATGTAAGGAAACTTATAAAGGAGGCTATAGGGGTATGCGTCTTACCATCCAGAACGCGTTTGTCATAGAGGTTGGTTGTGCAAAAAGTCAATTGGCCTATATGGGAGAAAGATTAAGTTAGCCAGTCTATCTCGCGGTTCAAGCCACGTGGATGTAGAGTGTCAAGTGTGTAGATCCAAAAGGTCTGAGGAACCCTAGCTCCTTCGTTCCACCTAAAACCAATCATGCTGTAGAAACTTTCATCAATCTCCTTGATAGAGATATCAAAGAGACCATACATGAACAACATCTTGGTCTCCTCCCGGTCCGTCACAACCTTAGTCCCATAGAAAAACAAGCATTAGACACACTAAGTGAGAACAGGAACATTATAATTAAACCTGCGGACAAGGGGGGAGCCATTGTTATTATGAATAAGGATCACTATGTCACCGAAATAAGACGCCAATTATCTGACACAAATACTTACCAAAGACTCCAGGGGGACCCCACATTTACCATACAACGGAAAATCAACACTGTAATTGACAAATACCTGAATTTAGGCACCATAGACAACAAAACCAAAACTTACCTCATTAACCATTATCCAATCACTCCAGTACTGTACGTGCTGCCTAAAATACACAAAAATCTCCAGAATCCCCCTGGCCGCCCGATCGTTGCTTCAACTGACTCAGTGCTCAATCCTCTTTCAAAATTTTTGGAAAAAATTCTCACACCATATACCAAGTCAACTAAATCCTTTATACTGGACACAAGCGATTTTCTATCTAAAATTCGCAGTATATCTAACATTCCGCCGGACAGCCTTCTTTGTACTTTGGACGTTAACAGCCTCTACACCTCTATCGTACACGATAGGGGTGTTACAGCGGTTTCACTTACACTCCAGGAAGCAGGCATTGATAGGAACACACACGATCTCTGCATAGACCTCTTGAACCTGGTACTTAGGGAGAATTTCTTCCTTTTCGAGGACGATTTCTTTGTACAGACATGCGGTACCGCTATGGGGTCCAATGTGGCCCCAGCGTACGCAAACCTGTACATGGACCACTTCGAGAGGGAATATGTATATGCCAACCCCAGTTTTCAACAAAACGCATTAGTCTGGTACAGATATATCGACGATATATTCTGTATCTGGCAAGGGAACCATACCAGCCTACAGACCTTCTATGAGACTATTAACACCGTTCGTCCGGAGCTTACCTTCACGCTTACTTACCACAACAGTGAAGTCACCTTCTTAGACACCAAAGTCCTTAAAAATTCCTTGGGTAATCTAAGCACTGACTTATACTCTAAACCAACTGATTGCAATAGCCTTTTACTTTACAACAGTTGCCACCCCAAGTCCACAAAAAATAGCCTCCCTAGGTCCCAGTTTAAAAGGGTGTCTAGAATTGTTTCAGACCCGGATCTGAAAGCCACCAGACTACAAGAGATGTCAACTAAATTCAAGGCCCGTAACTACCCCACGGATCTTCTTGAAACTGAATCCACTAAAATTCTCAATGAAAAAGAAGACGATACGTCTAGAATTAAAAACCCCAGACTCCCATTTGTACATAGTCACCACCCCACTATGCGCAGGGTACACAATCTTATCAGGGCACATTGGCCACTCTTGAATAGAGCATACCCCACGATTCCTATATTTAAGGAACCCCCCTGATGTGTACAAGAAGGCCTAAGAACATAAGGGATAGAGTCGTCAGGGCGGATTTGGGCACTCTTAAAACACCGACACATAGAACACTCACAGGCCAGAAACGTACAGGGACCTTCCCATGTTTGGGATGTATGAGCTGCTCGAATGTGATTAAGGGCAACGAAGTGGTACACCCAAGGACAGGTAAATCCTACAAAATAAAGGACTACTACACGTGTGAAACAAACTTTGTGGTGTACATCATCAAGTGCCCCTGTGGGTTACTTTATGTAGGGGAGACCACCCAAGCGGTTAGAGATCGTATCTCTAACCATAAATCTACTATTCGGTGTGGTAAAGTTTGGCTCCCCCTCCCCTTTCACTTCAAAGAGGCCAACCACAACATAGCACAACTCAGATTCCAGGTCATAGAAAGGGTTCCTCGTCCTAGACGAGGAGGGAATCATATCAAACTATTGAAACAGCGTGAGACCTTTTGGATCTACACACTTGACACTCTACATCCACGTGGCTTGAACCGCGAGATAGACTGGCTAACTTAATCTTTCTCCCATATAGGCCAATTGACTTTTTGCACAACCAACCTCTATGACAAACGCGTTCTGGATGGTAAGACGCATACCCCTATAGCCTCCTTTATAAGTTTCCTTACATCAGTTCATATTTTTATTTTTTTCATTTTTTATTCTTATTTATATTTATTTTTATTTATTTTTATTTCTAATTTTTACCCAATTAATTTTCCCTATATGGTTCATTTTCATTTTTACCTTGGTATTCAATCCATAATATCCGATTAATAACTAAATCATTCCCTCCCTTCGTACCATTATCCCCATTTTTCTTTTACTTTTTCATTTCTTCTTTTTATTTCCGTTATTTCATTTCTTTTCCTTTCCTATTTATTTAGTTTGGACTCCTACCATTATTTAGTGTATTTATGTTATATATATTAATAGTGTTGTGTGCCTTGGTGTGTACCTATAAGATGGTCCGTTATTGTCTAATCCTTTTTTCCCCCCGTTCTTTAAGACATAAGTCAACCAGACAAGTCACCATTCCTTTTTAGGCACACTTACAGGCACCCTTATATATGTCATTAACATCTATGGCCATAAAGACATTTAGGTACTAGATCTCTTCCTCCAGTTCATTACACTCTAAGTAGTGTGGTATACACGGGCGTCGGACTGACTCAAACATGGGGCCACATAACATCACGCCTAGGCGCTCCCCCTCCAACTAACACACACGAGCGTTCTGCCCGACACGGTACAGGCGTCACACTAGAGACGCAGGCGCTGTACACAGGCGCCTAGCATGGGGTTTTGTGCGCAAGCGCCAGGCTACACTTCACAGCGGCAGAAGCGTTGCTTCTGCGCAGGCGTCCCCTGGCACTTCCGGTCACATGACCGGCCGGGGAGCTGGATTTAACGCCGGACACCATACACCTCATTCAGCGGTTCCTTTGCCTAGACACAGGATTGTGTCGGCCTCCCCCACCACGCCACCAACGCGTACGCCTCGCCTGCACCTCTGAAACGTGAGACCACGGAGTCACCACCAGATAAGTGTCTTGCCATTTTGGGAATCTTTCATAGCATGTATTATTCTCCCCCCACAGAGACGAGGTTGTTTTACCCACTGGCAGCATATCATATTCCCAGGGAGGGTCTCCTGTATGTACCCATTGGGTCACGTACTTACCAACGCAGCACAGGTATCTAGTGGAGCCATGCCATATATGTATCAGCCCCACTGACTATTCACCTCACAAGGTTATGTATCTTCCACTCTGTTCTGCCTACAGCACCAGATCTCTATGTGATCTTGAGGGCATATGAGAATACACGGGATGACCAGTACCTGATCTATAATTTTGCCCACTGTATCTACAGGACAGGTATTACTATGTCTCTATACTTCACAACCCCGTTGGTACACATGATTTATGCCTCATACTCACACAAGTATGTATATTTTAAATAACAGGATCTGTTCCAGCCGCGGATACGGCTCTTTTGCACGGACATACGTTATTTAGCGTTCCAGCTAGGTCAGTGTCTTGCTTTGTATTTGCTACACGGGCACTATACGGGGTGCTTACACCATATAGATACTACCGAAGGGACGCTTGGCCCATACCACCTGTTAAATATTATCAAGGTCTTGGTTAGCCCGCTGTCTGGTGATGTGTAGTCTTAGCTGCTATCTCATGCTACATTGTTCCCTTTAGGTATATCGCCATATCATTGTATATAACTCAACACAATTTAAAGGATCCTTCCTTAAATGCAAGAGAAATTCAACAGGGTATGTTCTTCCTCCAGTACCGTTGTTTGCAAATGTTATGTCTTCTTCCCTCTTCCTATACAGTCCGCCTTTTCTGTATATTCCAGTTGTGCAGAATACGTTACCGTTTGGTCGTTACATAGTATGCCCATTGACAGCTCATCGACTTTTGATATGGATTCTTTGCTCTTTTATGTATATTTGTATATATGTATATGTTTACCTGTTTTGTAAATATATTTTTTTGTTTCTTTGCTTGTTACAGCGGCTTTTGTGAACAAGGCCACGAGTTGGCCGAAACGTCAAATTCGCCTAGTATCTTATCCTCTTCAATTCGAATAAACTTTTCAATTTATGCATCTAAAAATCATACGAGTGCAGTGATTTTTCTGACTTTATGATATATGGGATCAAAACATCCCGTTCACTAGCACCGCAGACTACATCAATTGAGTGCTGGCTTTGATTTCTTCTCTACATTTGAAGTGACTTTGAGGAAACTATATATACCCCTCATTATAGGGAATCTTCTGCCAGAGGTTCCGTCTGAAGCACGTATTTCAGAGATTTAACAGAAACCCCAGTTTAAAGGGAACCTGTCACCTGAATTTGGCGGGACAAGTTTTGGGTCATATGGGCGGGGTTTTCGGGTGTTTGATTCACCCTTTCCTTACCCGCTGGCTGCATGCTGGCCGCAATATTGGATTGAAGTTCATGTTCTGTCCTCCGGAGTACACGCCTGCGCAAGGCAATATGCCTTGCGCTGGCGTGTACTCCGGAGGACAGAGAATGAACTTCAATCCAATATTGCGGCCAGCATGCAGCCAGCGGGTAAGGAAAGGGTGAATCAAACACCCGATAACCCCGCCCATATGACCCAAAACTGGTCCCGCCAAATTCAGGTGACAGGTTCCCTTTAAGCGCTCAGGACAGAGCGCAAGATAAATGTGCCGTACGGCCTCTTGGGAGGCAGAAATAAAAAAATCAACAGCACGTAAAGGTTTTATTTATTACACTGTTCCTCATGCGGTATAAGTGATTAGGCGACTTTATTCTTCTGGTCGGTGCGATTACAGAGATACCAGATTTATATCGGTTTTTACGTGTAGCTTCTGTCACATACTAACAGACGCTTTTTATTGCGAAAACTAGTTTTTGCATCACCACATTTTGAGAGCTATAATTTTTCCATATTTCAGCCGAAAGTCATGTGATGGCTTGTTTTTTGCAAGACGAGCTGACGCCTTTATTGGTACCATTTTCAGGCATATGACACTTTTTGATCGCTTTCTATTCTGATTTTTGGTAGACAGAATGAACAAATACCAGTAATTCAGGAATTGTTAGGCCACGTTCACACGCTGTGGGTTCCTCTGCGGGTTAATCCCGCAGCGGAATTGAAAATCTGCAGGGCAAAACCGCTGCGGTTATCCCTGTAGATTTATCGCGGTTTGTTCCGCGGTTTCCGCTGCGGGATTACTGCTGTACTATTGATGCTGCATATGCAGCAATATGCAGCATCAATAGTAATGTAAAAAATAATAAAAATTGGCCTTATACTCACCCTCTGACGTCGCGATCTCCCCGGCGCTGCAAGCGGCTGTGCCGACAAGGACCTTCGTGACGTCACGGTCATGTGACCGCGGTGTCATCACGGGCATGTGACCGCGACGTCACCACAGGTCCTGTTCGGCACAGCAACTGAGACCGGACGCCGCGGGCAGCGCTGAGAGGTGAGTATAGCATTATTTTTTATTTTAATTCTTTTTTTTACACCCAAATATGGTTCCCAGGGCCTGGAGGAGAGTCTCCTCTCCTCCACCCCGGGTACCACCCGCACATTATCCGCTTAACTTCCCGCAACGTGGGCACAGCCCCATGCGGGAAGTTAGCGGTTCAATGCATTTCTTTGGTGCAGAATCGCTGCGATTCTGCACCAAGAAGTGACATGCTCCTTTTTTTCTGCAGAAAAGCCGCGCGGATTTTCCACAGAAAAAAAGGATCGTCGGCACAGCGGGTTTTGTTTTCCATTAGGTTACATTGTACTGTAACCTACATGGAAAAAGGATGCGGACCCGCAGCTGCAAAACAGCTGCGGGTCCGCAGCAAAACCCGCAGCGTGTGAACATAGCCTTAGAATAAGGCAGCTTATTCTTCGGGTCACTACGATTACAGCGATACCCAATTTATATTTTATTTTATGCTTTGGCGTTGTTACCCAATAAAAACTATTTTATAGAAAAAATAATTATTTTTGCATCGCTTTATTCTGAGAGCTATAACTTTATTTTTCTGCTGATGGAGCTGTATGATGACTTGTTTTTTGTGACAAGATGATGTTTTCAGAGGTATCATTTTTATTTACATTCATCTTTTTGATCGCATTTTATTGCACTTTGGCGGTATGTTGATAAAGAATTGTTTTTTGCATAGTTTTTTATTTTTTGTGGTGTTCACTGAAAAGGTTAACTAGAGGAACAGTGTTATAGAGCAGGTCGTTACGGACGCGGTGATACCAAATATGTGTACTTTTATTGTTTACTTTTTATTTACATAAATAAATGTATTTATTGAAAAAATATGTGTTTCTGTTTTTTTCTTTAATTGGGAATTTAAAAAATATATATTTTTACACTTGATTTTTCTTTTTTTTACATTTTTACATTGTCCCCTCCTTTGACATCACTGTATCGTGTCAGATCACTGATCTGAAACTCTGCACTGCAGAGTATCACATCAGCATCTGACAGGCAGAGTAGGGGGCATGAGAGCAGGCACTCCCAAGTAACCTTCCCTGCAGGACCCAGAAGGATCCCGTGGCCATATTGGGGCCATGGAGACCATCAGTACAACGCGATCGCATCACGTTGTCCTGATGGAAATGCGCAGGGAACTACTGCGTCACTACTTGAGAAAGAGGGACGGTTCCCTCGAAACGCGTCGGGTTGGCCCCTACACACGTCTGTTATCCACGGACAGGTGACGTCACCGTTTAGCCACGCCCCACCTTCACCACGCTACTCCCACAGCGGAGCCATCGGTCGAGGCCAACTGCTGTGATCATCAGCGTCTCTACGGGGTGCTGCAGCTCTGGGAGGACGCTCCCTCATCTGATACACCCGGACATTGTGCAGCATACCACTACGCAAGCCCGACCATCCCCCACAGGGTCATACGTGTACCTGTAAGTGCCTCTCAGCGCGGCAATCTTTCTTTCACTGTTCATTCATGTATTGTTTTCAGATTGCCTGTTGCTTTGGCTTCACGCACAGTGTGAATAGCCCATTGTGATTTGTTAATCTAGCATTTGCATTGAGTAATTACAATAATTTTCTGGGATAAATACTTCATTTTCTGGAACAATTTCAAGGGTGCTAACTATTTTGGCCATGAATGTGTGTCCAGGAGAGGTGAAGGCTCCAGCTTCCAGGTCCAGCTTCCAGCATATTTAAAAGCATCAAATTTTATTTTTAATGCATTAAAAAAGTGAAAATAAATACATACTTTGCAAAATTTTTAAGAGAATACCCTACATAAAAAAACAACAAGTTTTGAAAGCCTGAGAGTTTAGTCACTTTTTGTAATTAATTTTTTAAAAATGTGATGTTTTTATATACATATTGTGTGCCAACACATGCCTGAAGGCTCCAGGTTATCAAAGTGCCAAAACGTCGAAACTCATATAGAGGCATTTGATGAGCAGCACCTATCTGCTACTTGCCCATTTTAAATGGAAGCATTAAGAGCATAGTTACGGTAATTTAATTAATTTTTCACATGCTTCTGAATTTTGCCTAATTTTATTACCTAAACAATAAGTGTAATTTGCTTTGTCTTGTTGTCTGTATGAGGTTGCATTTTCCGAATGTTAAGGCCTTTTAAGAACTAGATTTTTTTTAACGTCCTGATATACAAAACTAAAAATGACATTGTGAGCAAAGGTGTCATCATTTGACACTTTTTTTTTTTTTTTTACAGTTACGCAGTTAAAAGAAATAAGTGTAGAAAAAAACATGCCAATGGTGGAGCCACCGCAAAAAAGACGGCAAAATAGCCAGCGGAGACAATTCAGCAAAACGACGGCCGGGGCCTGGAAAACTTGGCGGTAGCACTGGCGTCTTAAATACACTGTATGGACATAGCCTTATAACTAAGCACCATTTTAATTCAGAATTGATTTTTGTAAAAAAAATACTACAAATTCAGAAAATTAATGTTTACATTAGTCCAAGACGATTATATGTGAGAAATGCTCAGTTTCCTTTCTTTCCTTAAGTAGCAGTACAATAAGATTATAATAAGTTGTTTATTAGTTAAAAACTACTTAGCCTCATAGAAAACAATCTATTTTTATCTGTTTCCATTTCCCTGCTGAGTTGAATGTGGAGATTTAGGTAAGCCCACGTATCTTTTTTTTTTTTTTTTTTTTTAACATAAAACCTTAGACGTCAGCAAATAATAAAAACTTTGAGTGACTAAAAATACACGTTTTAAGTTTCATATAAAAATAAAGCTAAACACAGCTGATGTTTTATAGTGTTGGAATAAAAATGTACCAACCACACAGTGAGAGTTTATAGCTTCAAATTACATTATGAGCACAACAGCATTTGCAGAAACTACTGAGAGCTTTCTACGATTTTATAATCCACTACAAAATTATTAAATTACTGTAAAATAATTTATTAGTTTATTAGGTTTTATTAGTGAGGAATTATAAAAAAAAGCAACAACTCATAGTTAACAACAATGCGCTAAGTCTTTAGAAACTCACCTTCGGTAAAACTGTGTCTCTCCATATTTATCAAATGTCTCGCCTTAATAAATTTGGCACAAATTAGTCAAGCACAACGTTTTAAAGGCATTTCCTGAGATCCATACCTAAATCTAAAAACCTCCAAAATCCCGGGTGTGATAAGAAGTTCCGCACTGATCATTTATACAACAGGAAATAATTTGATGAAAGTAAACACAGCCTGTATCTTTGTTTGTTTACATCCTGTTGATCCTCAGACTACTTCGTCCGAGTGTCTGCCTCTAGTAGGTATACATGCTAGAAAATGATGCCTTTCAGAGCGCACATTCGCTCTGTTGGCACCATTATAGTCTACAACCTCGTCAGCACATGCGTCCGAATCCTGTTCTGCATGGCCGTAAGCCCCAACGGGGACACTGAACAGGTGCCTAAACACTGAGAAAACACCCTAATTTAGACTTCACTTACTACATTTCCCATCAGTCCTGCTTATCTGAGCACTCTCACCTCACCCCTCCACTGTGTTGTCAGAGACATTGCAGCTCTGGCTTCTCCTTCCTCTGCACACTGTCAAGATCCACAACTTTTTGCTGCTGCGCGAGACACAGCCATTGTCTCGCTTGCTCTCAACTGCTTACCACTTTTTTCCACCTTTAGAGCTTTGCACCATCTCATTGAGCATAAAAGTAGTAATAATGGATGGGTGCTATATAATAAGGAGGACACTATTCTAGTTCTGCCCCACTTACTGTCATTTAATAGTACCTCCGGAACTAACCCTTGTTTTAATCTTATTCTAAAGGACCCCATACACATTAAAGTTGTCTGAAGTGGCAGATATCGGCCATCAGTCTAATAATTTGTATGGGAACCTCCTAACTCTCACCTGACAGATGTCGCTGGTGGAGAGAAGTATCTTGCCTATTGGATCTCCAACGTTCAATCCTTTTGTACAACAACAAGATAATCTGCTACCAGAGGCGTTTGGTAATGGCTCTCTTATAGAGAGCTCAGGAGTGCTTGGCCAAGCTGAATGTCCCCGTGTATGTAGGAGTCGGGAGAGATAGCTGGTAAACGAATGATTGATCAGCAAACACGTATCTAAAGTGTATGGGAGGCAAGCGCTCTTTATTCTGCTCTGCATGTGGCTCCTACAGGCAGTGATAATCAGAAGTGCCGTGTATAGCAGAACTGGGAGCAGAGACTGCGGCTCTTCCCTCAATTCATGAGCAATCCCCACAAAATTAATTTGGGAAAAGCAGCAATCATAACTGCACGATTAAACTTCTTCCGCACAGAGAGGAATCATGGATTGTTAGGCTAGTTTCACATTTGCGTTAAAAAACGCAGCGTTTAAAACGCACACGCAGGTGGTGAAAAAAACGCATGTAAACGCGTGCAAACGCTGCGTTTTTTAGACGCATGCGTTTTTTAGACGCATGCGTTTTCTCATGCGGTAAAAAAAAGCGGCGTTTTGACGCGTTTACATGCGTTTTTTCCTGCGTTTGCGTTTTTGAAACGCATGCTGAGAAGTGTGTGACAGCTGCCAATCATCAAAATCATCTAGAAAACCCACTATAAATAGAAATAGCTAGGGTTGGGGTTAGGGTTATGGGTAGGGTTAGGATCCCTAGGGTTAGTGTTAGGGTTAGGATCCCTAGGGTTAGGGTTAGGGGTAGGGTTTGGATCCCTTTATCACCTTGATGGTGGGGGGGTGGCTTATCAGTGTGTATTCTTGTTTTTTTCTATTGAAACGCATGCGTTTAAAACGCAACCAAACGCATGTGCTTAAAAACGCATGCGTTTACATAGGCAGCAATACTTTTTTTGTGGCAAAAAAACGCCTCTAGAAATTACTACATGTTGCATATCTGCAACAAAACGCAAGCATAGAAACGACGCATGCGTCGTCAAATGCGGCAAAACGCATACAAAAAAAAGCATGCGTTTTTAATGTTAAATATAGGCAAAAAGAACATGCTTTTTTTGCGCTAAAACGCAGCGGCAAAAAACGCAAATGTGAAACCAGCCTTACCGCGCAATCTTACAACCTGCTAATATACACTTACTAATGTCAGAAAACAGCAGGAGACCAATGTGTCTAAGGTCACACATTAATGTACACTCACCGGCCACTTTATTAGGTACACCTGTCCAACTTCTTGTTAACACTTAATTTCTAATCAGCCAATCACATGGCAGCAACTCAGTGCATTTAGGCATGTAGACATGGTCAAGACAATCTCCTGCAGTTCAAACCGAGCATCAGTATGGGGAAGAAAGGTGATTTGAGTGCCTTTGAACGTGGCATGGTTGTTGGTGCCAGAAGGGCTGGTCTGAGTATTTCAGAAACTGCTGATCTACTGGGATTTTCACGCACAACCATCTCTAGGGTTTACAGAGAATGGTCCGAAAAAGAAAAAAAATCCAGTGAGCGGCAGTTCTGTGGGCGGAAATGCCTTGTTGATGCCAGAGGTCAGAGGAGAATGGGCAGACTGGTTCGAGCTGATAGAAAGGCAACAGTGACTCAAATCGCCACCCGTTACAACCAAGGTAGGCCTAAGAGCATCTCTGAACGCACAGTGCGTCGAACTTTGAGGCAGATGGGCTACAGCAGCAGAAGACCACACCGGGTACCACTCCTTTCAGCTAAGAACAGGAAACTGAGGCTACAATTTGTACAAGCTCATCGAAATTGGACAGTAGAAGATTGGAAAAACGTTGCTTGGTCTGATGAGTCTCGATTTCTGCTGCGACATTCGGATGGTAGGGTCAGAATTTGGCGTAAACAACATGAAAGCATGGATCCATCCTGCCTTGTATGGAGCATCTTTGGGATGTGCAGCCGACAAATCTGCGGCAACTGTGTGATGCCATCATGTCAATATGGACCAAAATCTCTGAGGAATGCTTCCAGCACCTTGTTGAATCTATGCCACGAAGAATTGAGGCAGTTCTGAAGGCAAAAGGGGGTCCAACCCGTTACTAGCATGGTGTACCTAATAAAGTGGCCGGTGAGTGTAGAATTCTGCCCAAAATGTGAATTTTTATGCATTTTAAAAATGTCTCAACATAAATGTTAAAGGATATAAAAGATAAATGTATTTTTTCCATGCCTTTTTTAACCCCTTCATAACCTATGACATCATAGGTTGTGTCCTGGTTGATTTGATCAGATGTCATGTGCCCCTAACAGCCGAGGGCGGAATAGAAAACCACCCATGGCTGTTAACGTTAAATACCGCTGTCGCTCTCTGACAGCGGCATTTAACACAATCGCCCTGGAAGCGCATCACGAACCCTGCCCATCGGGCTGCAGCCCTGCTCTGTGTAGCACAGGTGATCAGATGATTGATAATTTGAGCTTCAAGTCTCCTAACGGGACTATTAAAGAAAGTAAAATGTAGAGATAAAATGTTTTTTAAAAAATAAAAAAATATGAAGGTCCAAATTACCTCCCTTTTACCCTATTCAGGATAAAACAATAATAAATAAATACACATACTGTATTTGGTATTGCTAAGTTCAGAAATACCAGATCTATCAAAATATAAACAAAATAATCTGATTTGTAAGCGGCGCAATAGGAAAAAAAATCAAAACCTCAGAAATAATTTTTTTGGCTCCCGCAACATTGCAGCAAAATTAAATAACAGGAGATCAAAAGATCGTATCTACCCCAAAATGGTATAAATAAAAATGTCAGCCCCAGATCAACAAAAATATAGACACTACACAATTCTGGAAAATGGTGACTTTCCCCCCACCCCCAAATTTAATTTTTTTTTTCCACCATTTAAATAAAAAAGAACCTATGCATGTTTGGTATATGTGAACTAATCATGACCAGGAGAATCATAATGGCAGGTCAGTTTTAGCATTTAGTGAACATGTTAAAAAAAACACCCTTCCTATTGTAAAGCACGTAGGTGGATCGCTGATGTTTTGGGGATGTGTGAGCTACAAAGGCACAGGAAACTTGGTCTAAGTTGAAGGAAAGATGAATGCAGCACGTTATCAGCAAATACTGGAGGCAAATTTGCACTCTTCAGTCCGGAAGCTGCTCATGGGACATGCTTGGACGTTCCAACATGACAACGATCCAAAACACAAGGCCAAGTCGACCTGTCATTGGCTACAGCAGAACAAAGTAAAGATTCCCTAGCAACCAGGCAACCCCCACATGTACTTATGCTGGCTAACAGATGTAAATCATTCAGCTGCGGCGATGAAAACTAAATCTCTGAGCACTAAAAAATACTCGGCGGACACCCGAGCGTGCTCGTGAAATCTCGAGTAACGAGTATATTCGCTCATCACTAGTATTTACTACAATGAAATGTCACAATTTGTGGAAGTGCAATTCAACATCTACACACTGGAATGCAATAGTACTGAAGTAAAACCCTGCTTTTAAAAGGGAATACTAAGCATTTAACAATCACAAGGGAAATAAAAGAGCGTCTCCTTCCTTATTCTCCTCTCTTTCGTCCATCCATTACATTTAAAACTGTAAAATACATAAAGGGATAATATGGGCCTCAAGAGCTTAAACATGTACTTTCTCCTTCTCCATACTGTCCTGTGTACCCCTATAAGACAACAGGCTACAGCAGGACCCTGCCACCTTTGCACTAGGACACAAAATTAGAGAAGCCTCATTATTTGGCTGCATTCACACATCCATGACACATCCTAGTGCTGTCCATTGATTTTCTCACACAACACATGGACACAGAGTTTAATTGATCCTGTGATGCAGTGACCCCTGTTACAGATAGGGGGCGCTGTATGTTCTCCTCAGAATAAAGAATGGAGGTATATTGAGGCCATGGGAGTGCATGGCAGTTGCAGGAGTAACTATGATAGTGAGACAGTGACCTGCGTCATTGTGAATGGCCGATGTGTGTCGCAGAGGAGATCCTCTGCGCTGTAAGCTAGTCATGTTGTTGTTCTGGGACCTGTAGACCCACAAGTGTTTGTGTAGTTGTAAAGGGAGGTTTACAGGGTTAGCCGGAGAGCTGGGCGGGACTGACTAACCACACACACCTCCCACCTATGGCAGTGGCTACTGTGATATAATGCGACTGAGGTCTGGTCACATGGTGGGTGTGTAAGGTCCTGGAAGGCTTCAGTGTTGGACGGTCCAATGAGTGGATGGATGTCCTGAATAGCGCACTGACAGGCAGTGGACCTGGAAGGCCTATGTGTTGGGCAGTCCTGGAAGTAGGACGGACATCCTGAAGAGCACACAGAGAGGCCGTGGACCTGGATGGCCTCTGTGTTGGGAATGTCCTGGGAGTAGGACTGGATTCCTGAAGAGCACAGGGAGAGGCCATGGTCTTGCAGACCCTGTGACGGCTACTGTGTTGGGGAAGCTACCATCCTTCTGTGGGTCTGGAACTGTCGGGTGGCCTTGTGAGCAAGGCATGGTCCAGAATGGTGATCCCAGTTAGGCAGTATCCCGGAGAGTGAGGACTGATGAGAAATCAGCGTGTGGAGCAGGAGCTCCTGGAAGGTAACCCAGAGTATGGGGGACTGTGTGCACGGACGAGGGTCAGTTAATAAACTGTGTGGTCTCCCACGATAACTGGACAAAGTGAGGTCCAGCGTGTTTAGAGACTGCAACTTAATGTCGTGCTGTGTGAGTAATTGATGTGGCGTACGGGCACCCCCGGGAACTAGTCAGAGGAGGACTAGCGGGTGTAGTGTCTGAAAACTGATTAAAACCGTGTGCTATGAAGTATCTACTATTGGAACAGACTATTGGTGCTTACGATGTTACGTAGATGTAATGTACTGGACCTTACGTTATCCGGTTTATGACATGTAAATAAACCAAATAGACTGTTTTGTGAGAAAAACGTAACTATGTGCCTTAATCCCGTTGCTAGGCGAGTGTCCCCCAACACATGCAGTAAGCGCTATTTTACAATCCATACACACATCAATTTTAAAAATGGATCCATTTCTCCGGTCTACGAGACTCAGAGCTTGTACTATTCTCATATACTTTGCAGATAAGTCTATGGGGATCAATAAAATCAGATGAGGCATGAAAGACATTCTTTCTACTTCAGAGTTTCATCTGAGTTTCATCCATTTTTAAAAGGAATCTGTCAGCACGTTTTTGCTATTTTATCTGAGAGCAGCATAATCTAGGACAAGAAAGCCTGATTACACGGATGTGTCACTTACTAGGCTGTGTGTTGTAGCTTCAATACAATCAGTTTTTTATCAGCGTGATTTGCACAGCAGCAGGATAACCTGTGTAACCCCACCTTCACCACTGATAGCAGCTAGCTGACAATGTAGGCTGTACACAGGAAGCTACCAATAAGGGGTGTGGGTGGGGTTATACAGATCTCAGAATTATGACAACTGCTACATGTACAACAGATAAAACAGGGATTCTATCAAAACTTCACCCAGCAGCCCAATAATGATACATAGTTAGAATCAGGCTCTTGCCCTGTTTATGCTGTTCTTGGATTACAGAGCAAAACCTGGGGACAGACTCCCTTTAACTGATACATTATGACTCAATGGCTAAAGAAGAGTTGCTGAAGTGAAAAAAAAAATGGATGAGAAAAAATGGATGCAACTAGAATGACACGTAATAAATTGGAAATTAGACAGATAGACAGGAAAATTACTCCTGCATACTCTACAAGACTATTAATACCATGTATTTACTTTTAGCATGATTTAGGTTTAGTGTTCCTTTACAAGTTAACAAGCTTTTAAACAATCCCCAAGAACATCTTGGATCAGGAACTGTCACGCTGTGACGGCCTTCGGTAAGGAAGGTTTGCCTCAAACTGTGCCTGGAACAGGGACCCTAGCTATTCCTGTCCCGGGGGTACTCTTGAACATTGAGAGGCCCGAATCTCCGACCTTACTATGCTCCTGTTAACCCCTTCATGACCTTGGGATTTTCAGTTTTTCCGTGTTCGTTTTTCGCTATTTTTTGAGGGACGAGTTGTGCATTTGAACGACATCATAGGTTTTACCATGTCGTGTACTACAAAATGGGGAAAAAATTCCAAATGCGGTGAAATTGCAAAAAAAAAGTGCAATCCCACACTTGTTTTTTGCTTGGCTTTTTTGCTAGGTTCACTAAATGCTAAAACTGCCATTATGATTCTCCAGGTCATTACGAGTTCATAGACACCAAACATGTCTAGGTTATTTTTTATTTAAGTGGTGAAAAAAAATTCAAAACTTTGCTAAAAAAAAAAAAATTGTGCCATAGTCCGATACCTATAGCGTCTCCAATTTTTGTGATCTGGGGTCAGGTGAGGGCTTATTTTTTGCGTGCCGAGCTGACGTTTTTAGTGATACCATTTTGATGCAGATACATTCTTTTGATCACCCATTAATGCATTTTAATGTAATGTCGCGGCAACAAAAAAAAACGTAATTTTGGCGTTTCGATTTTTTTGTCGCTACGCCGTTTAGCGATCAGGTTAATCCTATTATTAATGATAGATCGGGCGATTCTGAACGCGGAGATACCAAATATATGTATATTTGATTTTATTTTTATTGTTTTATTTTGAATGGGGGGAAACGGGGGTGATTTAAACTTTCATTTATTTATTTTTTTATTTATTTCATATTTTTTTTAAACATTTTTTTGTTTACTTTTGCCATGCTTCAATAGCCTCCATGGAAGGCTAGAAGATGGTATAACCTGATCCTCAGATCACTGCTATGTAGCTTAACTATAGGCTTGCTATGAGCGCCGACCACAGGGTGGCGCTCACAGCAAGCCGGCATCAGGAACCATAGAGGTCTCAATGAGACCTCTGGTTACTATGCCGACCCATCGCTGACCCCCGATCATGTGACGGGGGTCGGCGATGAGCACATTTCCGGCCGTGCGACCGGAAGCAGTAGTTAAATGCCGCTGTCAGCGTTTGACAGTGGCATTTAACTAGTTAATAGCAGCGGGTAGATCGCGATTCCACTCACCGCTATTGCGCGCACATGTCAGCTGTTCAAAACAGCTGACATGTTGCGGCTTTGATGTGGGCTCACCGCCGGAGCCCACATCAAAGCAGGGGATCTGACCTCGGACGTACTATCCCGTCCGAGGTCAGAAAGGGGTTAAACCCTGATCTATCCCTTTATGTACCCCATGAGGCATGAGACGAATGTAATGTAAACAAAACAGACAAAACAAGGATAACCCAAAACCTTTATCATAAAATAGCAGTAACCAATAATGGAAAGGAGGATAGGGACAGGGAGGATTACATTAACCCTTCACCCCGAAGCCTGTTCTCAACTTCCTGACCTGCCCATTTTTTTTTTTTTTTTTTTTTTTAATTCTGACCACTGTCACTTTATGAGGTCATAACTCTAAAACGCTTCAACGGATCCTGGTGATTCTGAGACTGTTTTCTCCTGACATATTGTACTTTATGATAGTGGTAAAATTTCTTCAATATGACTTGCGTTTATTTGTGAAAAAAAACGGAAATTTGGCGAAAATTTTGCAATTTTTAAACTTTTAGTTTTTATGCCCTTAACGACCGCCGATACGCCTTTTAACGGCGGCCGCTAAGGGTACTTAAACCACAGCGCTGTTAATTAACGGCGCAGTGGAAAAAGTGAATAGCGCCCCCTAGAGTCTGATTTTCTCTGGGGTCTCGGTTGCCGGGGGTAGGAGAGACCCCAGAGAACATGATTCGGGGGTTTTTTACCGACCTCCTAGTTGCGATCGCCGGTAATTAACCGTTCACCGGCGGTCGCAACAAAAAAAAAAAAACCGCGATTTGCCATTTAATTTCTCTGTCCTCCGATGTGATCGCACATCGGAGGACAGAGAAATGTGGTCCCCGATAGCCCGCCAATACTCACCTACCTCCCCCGGTGCTCCTCGTGGCTCCCGATGGGCGCCGCCATCTTTTTCCGGGGAAATAATGGCGGGCGCATGCGCAGTGCGCCCGCCGCCCGGCACCCGGATGTTCTTTGGGGTCTCGGCTGCCGGGGGTAGCCGAGACCCCAAAGAACATGATCGGGGTCGGTTTTTACCGACCCCTGTTTTGCGATCGCCGGTAATTTACTGTTTACCGGCGACCGCAAAAAAAAAAAAAAAAAAAAGCGATGTCATTCTCTGTCCTCTGATGTGATCGCACATCAGAGGACAGAGAAATAGGGGGATTCGGGGACCCTGTTATACTTACCGGTGTCCCTGGATCCTCCTGCTTCTTCTGCTGGCTGCCGGCTTCTTGCTCCGGTAAGAAAATGGCGGGCGCATGCGCAGTGCGCCCGCCATGATCTGCAGGCAGAAGAAAATTCTTCCTCTTTTTTTATTTTGGTCACTGTGAGATCCTATCACAGTGATCAAAATAAAAAAATAGTAAATAACCCCCCCCTTTATCACCCCCTTAGTAAGAAAAAAATAATAAAATAAAAAAAATGTATGAATTTCTATTTTCCAAATAGGGTTAGGGTTAGGGGTAGGGTTAGGGTTAGGGTTAGGGGTAGGGTTAGGATATGTGCACACACAGAATGGTTCTCTGCGGATTTTTCCGCAGCGGATTTGATAAATCCGCAGGACCAAAACGCTGCGTTTTTCCTGCGGATTTATCGCGGATGTACCGCGGTTTTTGTGCGGATTCCACTGCGGTTTTACACCTGCGGTTTTCTATTATGGAGCAGGTGTAAAACCGCTGCGGAATCAGCAGAAAGAATTGACATGCTGCGGAATGTAAACCGCTGCGGAATCAGCAGAAAGAATTGACATGCTGCGGAATGTAAACCGCTGCGTTTCCGTGTGTTTTTTTCCGCAGCATGGGCACAGCATTTTATGTTTCCCATAGGTTTACATTGTACTGTAAACTCATGGGAAACTGCTGCGGACCCGCAGCTGCGGAAACGCTGCGGATCCGCAGCAAAATCCGCAACATGTGCACATAGCCTTAGGGTTAGGGCTTGGGTTAGGGTTAGAGCTAGGGTTGGGGCTAAAGTTAGGGTTAGGGTTGGGGCTAGGTTTAGGGCTAAAGTTAGGGTTTGGGCTAAAGTTAGGGTTAGGGCTAGGGTTGGGGCTAAAGTTAGGGTTAGAGTTGGGATTAGGATTTGGATTAGGGTTGGCATTAGGGTTACATTTGGGATTAGGGTTAGGTTTGGAATTAGGGTTAAGACTAGGGTTGGGATTAAGGATAGGGGTGTATTGGGATTAGGGTTAGGTTTTGAGGTTAGGGTTGAGATTAGGATTAGGGGGGTGTTGGGTTTAGGGTTTTGATTAGGGTTATGGTTAGGTTTGGGATTAGGGTTAGGGGTGTTTTGGGGGTTAGGGTTGTGATTAGGATTATGGATCGGGTTGGGATTAGGGTTAGGGGTGTGTTGGGGTTAGGGTTGGAGTTAGAATTGGGGGGTTTCCACTGTTTAGGTACATCAGGGGGTCTCTAAACACTACAGCTAATTTTGTGCTCAAAAAGTAAAATGGTGCTCCCTACCTTCTGAGCTCTGCCGTGCGCCCAAACAGTGGTTTACCCCCACATATGGGGCATCAGCATACTCGGGATAAATTGGACAACAACTTTTGGGGTCCAATTTCTCCTGATACCTTTGTGAAAATAAAAACTTGGGGGCTAAAAAATCTTTTTTTGTGGAAAAAAAATATATTTTTTATTTTCACGACTCTGCATTATAAACTTCTGTGAAGCACTTGGGCATTCAAAGTTCTCACCACACATCTAGATAAGTTCCTTGGGGGGTCTAGTTTCCAAAATGAGGTCACTTGTGGGGGGTTTCTACTGTTTAGGTACATCGGGGGCTCTGCAAACGCAACATAATGCCTGCAGACCATTCTATCAAAGTCTGCATTCCAAAACGGCACTCCTTCCCTTCCGAGCTCAGCCATGCGCCCAAACAGTGGTCCCCCCCACACATGGGGTATCAGTGTACTCAGGACAAATTAGACAACAACTTTTGGGGTCCAATTTCTCTTGTTACCCTTGTGAAAATAAAAATTGGGGGGCTAAAAAAATCTTTTTTGTGAAAAAAATATATTTTTTTGTTTTCACGACTCTGCATTATAAACTTCTGTGAAGCACTTGGGCATTCAAAGTTCTCACAACACATCTAGATAAGCTCTTTGGGGGGTCTAGTTTCCAAAATGGAGTCACTTTGGGGGGTTTCTACTGTTTAGGTACATCAGGATCTCTGCAAATGCAACATGACACCTGCAGACCATCCCATCAAAGTCTGCATTCTAAGCAGCGCTCCTTCCCTTCCGAGCCCTGATGGGTGCCCAAACAGTGCCCTCTGAGTCCCCCCACATATGGGGTATCAGCGTACTCAGGACAAACTGGTCAACAGACTTTGTGGTCCAATGTCTCCTGTTACCCTTGATAAAATAAAAAATTGCAGGCTAAAAAATCATTTTTGAGTGAAAAAAAAGGATTTTTTATTTTCACGGCTCTACGTTATAAACTTCCGTGAAGCACCTGGGGGTTTAAAGTGCTCACCACACATCTAGATAAGTTCCTTAAGGGGTCTAGTCCGATCTCAATTCCAGCCAATTCTACATTGAAAAAGTAAAACGGCACTCCTCCTCTTCCAAGCTCTGCAGTGCGCCCAAACAGTGGTTTACCCCCACATATGGGGTATCGACGTACTCAGGAGAGATTGCACAACAACATTTGTTGTCTAATTTCTCCTGTTACCCTTGGGAAAATAAAAATTTTGGGGCAAAAAGATCATTTTTGGAGAAAAAATGTTATTTTTTATTTTCACGGCTCTACGTTATAAACTTCCGTGAAGCACCTGGGGGATCAAAGTGCTCACCACACATCTAGTTATGTTCCTTATGGGGTCTAGTTTCCAAAATGGTGTCACTTGTGGGGGGTTTCCACTGTTTAGGCACATCAGTGGCTCTCCAAACGCGACATGGCATCCGATCTCAATTCCAGCTAATTCTACATTGAAAAAGTAAAACGGCGCTCCGTCTCTTCCAAGCTCTGCAGTGAGCCCAAACAGTGGTTTACCCCCACATATGGGGTATCAACGTACTCAGGAGAAATTGCACAACAAACTTTTGTGGTCTAATTTCTCCTGTTACCCTTGTGAAAATAAGAATTTGTGGGCGAAAATATCATTTTTGTGTAAACAAATGCGATTTTTTTATTTTCACGGCTCTACGTTATAAACTTCTGTGAAGCACTTGGGGGCTCAAAGTGCTCACCACACATCTAGTTAAGTTCCTTAAGGGGTCTAGTTTCCAAAATGGTGTCACTTGTGGAGCGTTTCCACTGTTTAGGCACATAAGGGGCTCTCCAAACGTGACATGGCATCCGATCTCAATTCCAGCCAATTCTGCATTGAAAAAGTCAAACGGCGCTCCTTCTCTTCCAAGCTCTGCGGTGCGCCCAAACAGTGGTTTACCCCCACATATGGGGTATCAGCGTATTCAGGAGAAATTGCACAACAAAATGTATGGTTAAATTTCTGTTTTTACACTTGTGAAAATAAAAAAATATGGTTCTGAATTAAAGTGTTTGCAAAAAAAGTTAAATGTTCATTTTTTCCTTCCACATTGTTTGATTTCCTGTGAAGCACGTAAAGGGTTAATAAACTTCTTGAATGTGGTTTTAAGTACCTTGAGGGGTGCAGTTTTTAGAATGGTGTCACACTTGGTTATTTTCTATCATATAGACCCTCAAAATGACTTCAAATGTGATGTGGTCCCTAAAAAAAAATGGTGTTGTAAAAATGAGAAATTGCTGGTCAAATTTTAACCCTTATAACTCCCTAACTAAAAAAAAAATTTTGTTTCCAAAATTGTGCTGATGTAAAGTAGACATGTCGGAAATGTTATTTATTAACTATTTTGTGTGACATATCTCTCTGATTTAAGGGCATAAAAATACAAAATTTGAAAATTGCAAAAATTTTAAATTTTTCACCATATTTCCATTTTTTTCATAAATAATCGCAAGTAATATCGAAGAAATGTTACCACTAGCATGAAGTACAACATGTCACGAAAAAACAATCTCAGAATCAGCAGGATCCGTTAAAGCGTTCCAGAGTTATAACCTCATAAAGTGACAGTGGTCAGAATTGTAAAAATTGGCTCGGTCATTAAGTACCAAATTGGCTCTGTCACTAAGGGGTTAAATTAGAGTCATATCATACAAAATAGATAATAAATAACATTTCCCACATGTCTGCTTTACATTAGAACAATTTTGGAAACAATTTTGTTAGGAAGTTATAAGGGTTAAAAGTTGACCAGCGATTTCTCATTTTTACAACAAAATTAGCAAAACCATTTTTTTTGAGACCACCTCACACATAAAGTGACTTTGAGGGGCCTATATGACAGAAAATGCCCAAAAGTTACACAATTCTAAAAACTGCACCCCTCAAGGTACTCAAAACCACATTCAAGAAGTTTATTAACCCTTCAGGTGCTTCACAGGAATTCTTAGAATGTTTAAAAAAAATTGAACATTTAACTTTTTTTCACAAAATTTTTACTTCAGATCCAATTTGTTTTATTTTACCAAGGGTAACAGGACAAATTGGACCCTAAAAGTCGTTGTACAATTTGTCCTGAGTACGCCGATACCCCATATGTGTGGGTATACCACTGCTTGGGCGCAAGGCAGAGCTCAGAAGGGAAGGAGTGCCGTTTTACTTTTTAATGCAAAATTTGCTGGAATTGAGATCGGACACCATGTCGCATTTGGAGAGCCCCTGATGTGCCTAAACAGTGGGAAACCCCCCACAAGTGACCCCATTTTGGAAAAAAGACCCTCTAAGGAACTTATCTCGATGTGTGGTGAGCACTTTGAACCCCCAATTGTTTCACTAAAGTTTAGAATGTAGAGCCGTGAAAATTAAAAAATCATTTTTTTTCCACAAAATGATCTTTTAGCTCGCAATTTTTTAATTTCCCAAGGGTAACAGGAGAAATTGGACCTCAAAAGTTGTTGTCCAATTTGTCCTGAGTACGCTGATACCCCTATGTGGGGGGAAACAACAGTTTGGGCGCATGGCAGAGCGCGGAAGGGAAGGAGCGCTGCTTTGGAATGCAGACTTTGATAGAATGATCTGTGGGCGTCACGTTGCGTTTGCAGAGCCCCTGATGTACCTAAACAGTAGAAACCTCCACAAGTGACCCCATATTGGAAACTAGACCCCCCAAGGAACTTATCTAGATGTGTTGAGAGAACTTTGAACCCCCAAGTGTTTTGCTAAAGTTTATAACGCAGAGCCGAGAAAATAAAATATATATTTTTTTTCCACAAAATTGATATTTTAGCCCCCAAATTTTTATTTTCACAAGGGTAACAGGAGAAATTGGAGTGCAAAAGTTGTTGTCCAATTTGTTCTGAGTACGCTGATACCCCATATGTGGGGGAGAACCACTGTTTGGGCGCACGGCAGAGCTCGGAAGGGAAGGCGCACTGTTTTACTTTTTCAACGCAGAATTGGCTGGAATTGAGATCGGACGCCAAGTCGCGTTTGGAGAGCCCCTGATGTGCCTAAACAGTGGAAACCCCCCCAATTCTAACTCAACCCCTAACCCACCCCTAAGCCTAATCCCAACCATAACCCTAACCACACCCCTAACCCTAATCCCAACTCTAACCATAACCCTGACCACACCCTTAACCACAACACACCCCTAACCCTAATATCAGCCCTAATCTCAACCATAACCCTAACCACACCCCTAACACTGACACATCCCTAACCCTAATCCTAACCCCAACCGTAAACATAATCCAAACCCTAACTTTAGCCCAAACCCTAACTTTAGCCCCAACCCTAACCCTAATGGGAAAATGGAAATAAATACATTTTTTTAATTTTATTATTTTTCCCTAACTAAGGGGGTGATAAAAGGGGGTTTGATTTACTATTTATAGCGGGTTTTTATAGCGGGTTTTTGTTTGGCAGCTGTCACACGCTAAGAGAGGTTTTTTATTGCAAAAAATAGTTTTTGCATCACCACATTTTGAGAGCTATAATTTATCCATATTTTGGCCCACAGAGTCATGTGAGGTCTTGTTTTTTGCGGGATGAGTTGGCATTTTTATTGGTACCATTTTCGGGCACATGACATTTTTTGATCACTTTTTATTCCGATTTATGAGAGGCAGACTGAACAAAAACCAGCAATTCCTGAATTTCTTTTTTTTTTTTTGGGGGGGGGGGCCTTTATACCGCTCTGCGTGTGGTAAAATTGATAAAGCAGCTTTATTCTTCAGGTTAGTACGATTACAGCGATACCTCATTTATATCTTTTTTTATGTTTTGGCGCTTTTACACAAAAACTATTTTATATAAAAATAATTGTTTTTGCATCGCTTTATTCTGAGAGCTATAACTTTTTTATTTTTCTGCTGATGGTGCTGTATGGCAGCTTTTTTTTTTGCGGGACAAGATGACACTTTCAGCAGTACCATGTTTATTTATATCAGTCTTTTTGATCACATTTTATTGCACTTTTTGTTTGGCAGTATGATGATAAAGCATTTTTTTTTTTTGCCTGTTTTTTTATTTATTTGTTTTGCGGTGTTCACTGAAGGGGTTAACCAGTTTGATAGTTTTAAGAAGCGGATCGTTACGGACGCGGCGATACCAAATATGTGTACTTTTATATGTGTTCTCAGCAGGTGCCGGGAAGCCACCTCACTTCAGGACCCGGAAGGAGCCGCGCGGCCACTTGGGATCCAGGGACTCCTTGGAGAACACCGGAACAACGCGATCGCATCGCGTTGTTCCGGTGGGAGACCGCAGGGTGCCCCCGTCCCTGCGCGATGCCCCTCTATGTCGCTGTTACTACTGACAAGCGCCGATCGCGGGCATTGCTGCGGGGTGTCAGCCGTCACATACAGCTGACACCCGCACACGATTGCCGCGGTGCTCACTGAGACCACGCGATCATGCCACCGTACTAGTACTGCGGTTTGCAGGAACTCAGTTCCTGCAGAGCAGTACTAGTACAGCGCATGTCGGGAAGGGGTTAAATGGAAACAGGGACCAGGAGATAAACACACATGAACTACAGCTAACCACAGAACACTTCAACAACTCTACTCCAACCACTTAGCTTTTGCACACAGCATAGGATTTAAATCTTTCACCGGCAGAAACGAGAAGGTCTGACTAGTTTATATAGGAAAAGGTAATGACCTGATCAGAAGCAGCTGAAATAGAGCTGCATGTTTCCCACCATCATTGAAAGGGTTGTTAACCTCTTCAGCACCAGAAGAAACTACACCCACTTAATATGGGACACAAATCACACCATCTCTAAAGAAGACCTGCGATTCATTACTCGACGTATGTGTCATGATCCAGGCGGGGGTTTGTTTCTGGTTATTCTCTCCCCGGTCTGGTCATGCAGGGGTTAACCTTCTCTGCCTCGTTTTGGGTTCTGTGTGGCTATTTCACTCTGCTGTGGCCTGGAGACCAATGTCAGTGATAGTTCATGCTCCCAGGCTAGGGCAGCTGATCCCTTGATATCGTGTTTTGTTATCTGCCCATTTACTCTGTTCCCGTGACTTCCCTGTCCTGGGAATTGTATTAGTGTTCGCTCCTTGTGCTTGGACCTCTAGGTATGTGACCTGGCTTGTCTTCTGACCTGTTTTACTGTCTTATGTATCAGTTATCTCTGCTCCTGTCTGGCTCTGACTTCTGGCTTGTATTTGACCATGTGTATTGCTGTAACCTCTGGTACTTCTACTCCTGACTGTTTCTGACTAGGCCTGTCTGACTACTGTTTCGCCAATTGGTGGCGCCTGGTGCTGCTGCCCAGTGGTGTTATGCTGTGTGAGCAACCTCTCTTCCCTCACCCGCATCCCCTGGTGGAGGTTGCGCTATACTGCACTGCAGCAGCATTACAGTGGCCATCTAACTCCAGGTCTTCCAGGGGGACATGACACCCTCGTGACAGGAACGCTTACTGCCACACCGCACATAAAGAAAGCTAGTTCCCTCATCTATATGAAATTGCAATTTTCCAGTCTATAAGGGAAAGCATGAAAAATGTGTAACTAAATGTTTGACTCACATAGTGGTGGTCTGATAATAACCCCAGTGGAAGCTATGTCACGGCCCATTCACCGCTCATTTATAGTGTGCTGCCTATATCTTTCTTTTCTCTTCTCAGCACAATAATCTATTCTCTACTGACAAGGGAAGTCCTTACTTCACATGCAAGACTGAAAGTCAAGGAGACCATGAAGGTATAAGTAATGAGTAATCTTCAGAAATAAGTTTGGCAATATCATAATCATTATTACCTGTGCAGCTGTAAATATTCCCGCGGTCGGTTTAGTAAATGCAAAAATCTATCCACAATCTTGTTCTTGCCAACACCCTGTGGGCATAGAAATATGTTACATGGATTACATTCTCTCCCAAATCAATAACAGGATATAAAAAAACTACAATACAAGAAAACAAACTGAAAAGTAATTAAACAAAACATGGTTCATATGCTGAAAAAACAGATTATAGCAAACATATAGCTGAAATGGCAAGGAGGATACATTTTTATATATTTACATGCTTGCACTAAGTTCTACTCACTGAATAATACAAATTTTAATTACGTTTTGGTCAGGGGTTCAATACTATTCATGTGTCTATGTACACTAAGTTTTCCGTACATATAAGAGAATATGTAACCAAACCCACCAATAACAATATATATATAGAGGCATACAATCTCCCATAATAGATTATATGCGGAGATTATAAATTGAAATTTCTGATCTTTTACTTCTCAGGGAATATAAATTGCCACCAAAGGAGTCTGGCAGTGGTATACTCCTCTCTCTCCATGGAAAACATAAGCATGTCTAGGACAAACTGAGCATATATACGTATGAAGAAGAATAGCTATTGGCCGAAGAAGCGTTTGACTGTATATAGCCAGATTTACAGGCTCTGACTTGCCAAAATCGACAGAATGGGAAAAGAGCCTGGGACTTTGTGCCAAAATCAGAATGATGATGGAGATCTGCAATGGTAAACTGATGCATGCATTAACTGTTCCTAGGCAAATTACAGAGAACATTTGTTGTGCAGAAAGCCAAATAAGGAGTAACTAAACATTTTTTTTGTCTAGCATGGAAAGTTATTAAACTTTGCAAACTACTTTATCATGGGATTAGTCTCCATCCCAGTAAAAAAAAATAATGCATGTAAGCGGCATGTAAGGGGCTTCTAAACAAATTGTTCTCCCTAGTCTAATTTCCATCCATCAGCTGCGTTAAAGTGGTTGTCCAGTCTTAACCTCTTCACGAACTATGATATATATTTATGTGACATGATGACTAAGTTAGCCATCATGTGCTTTTAACAGCCGAGGGTAGAGCTGAGCACCGCCTGTGACTGTTAACCAGTTAAATCAAGCTGTCAACCACTGAGAGCGGGATATAACATGTGCCGGCCAGAAGTGCATCACAAATCCCACCCATCGGCGACCCTGTCACGTGATCGTGGGGCGCCAATGGGTTGTCATAACATTTGGGGATCTTCTGATAACCCCCTTGTCGGTCAATACAATCCTCCAAGACATGGACCGACATTCATAGGAGATTGTGATTTCTACTATACATAGCAGTGCTCATGCACAGAAGATCGCAGCTTTAAGTCTCCTAAGGGGCTTATTAACCACAGTAAAATGCAAAAAAAAAAAGTTGTTAAAAATATGAAAAAAAAAAAACACCACAAAAAGTTCATATCACAAATATTTGGTATAGCTGCATTTATAAAAGTCAGATTAATCAAAATATAAAATAAATTAATCTGATTGGTAAACCACGTAACAAGAAAAAAAAAAATTTAAACGAACGCTAGAATTAGGTTTTCTTTGCAGTCACAACATTGTAATAAAATGCAATAAGAGGTGATCAAAACATAGTATCTACCCCAAAATGGTATCAATAAAAACGTCAGCTAAGGGTGCAAAAACTATTCTGAAAAATGAAACCGTTATAGGTCTTGGAAAATGGAGACACAAGCCATTTACATTTCATGCTTTTAAAATGTATTTGGTCATGTTGTCAAAATAGGAAAAGACAACACCACAGAATTAAGAGAGTTTTCTGGGCAATGTCCATCTGTGGTGTCAGATCTCCTAGGTTCTTTTTGCACAATGCACATCTACAGCCATATAGACAAGCTTGCATAGATTACAAGTACACGGGCTCTGCTATTTATATAAAACCCATTTAATAGTGGGGGTGGTTTTCTCCATTAGCAACAAAAATATTAAAGTACAATTTCTAGTGTATTACAGTTACAGTATGTGAAACTGGGAGACATATATAATCTAATGTGAATAGTTTGTGTACTCACTTGTGAAATATTGCCAAATGTAAACTGCTTCACTGTCACCCACGTACTGATGAGCATGTTTATGTGTATTCCCCTATAGACTCACCTTTTGGCTAAGTCCACATATCCAGTGATCACTTAGAACAGATCCAGCGGCAATTCGTTGGCAAAAAGTTGTGCAGAAACAACTTTTTAGTCTGTTTTTCAATAACTGATCTCTGCTGGATCAGTTTTCTTTTTTTTTAACACTGAAGTCTATAGAAAACAGATCATTTAATCAGCTATTTGTTTTTCTTTCAATTGTAACAAATCCGTTTTTTTTGCTTACTGGATCCAGTAAGTAAACAATGGATTTGTTACTGGATCCAGTAAGTAAACAACGGATTCATTACTGGATCCAGTAAGCAAAAAAAGGAGTCAGCATAGATCAGTTATTTAAATATGGACTAATGGATGGAAAATGAATTGCTGTTGGATCTGTTCCAACTAATCACTACTGGACATGTGAATATAGCCTTAGATACATTTTGCTGATAAACCAGTATATTATCTATTAAATTGGATTTACGATTTAAACATATTAAACCTTTGTTAACGTAATTTGGTTAATGCACTCGCTTTAATAAATGAAACTGTGGCAAGAGGTGAAATAAGGTGTGGTGCTGTATATACGCATTACAGGCTTTTAGGCATTTGATTGTTCAAACAATCAGAATTTAGCAAACAGCTGAGCTACAAGTGAAACAATAATCACATGTGAGTCTTAAGGTACTGTCACACATTGGCACTTTGATCGCTACGACGGTACGATCCGTGACGTTCCAGCGATATCCATACGATATCGCTGTGTCTGACACGCAGCAGCGATCAGGGATCCTGCTGAGAATCGTACGTCGTAGCAGATCGTTTGGAACTTTCTTTCGTCGCTGGATCTCCCGCTGTCATCGCTGGATCGTTGTGTGTGACAGCGATCCAGCGATGCGTTCGCTTGTAACCAGGGTAAACATCGGGTTACTAAGTGCAGGGCCGCGCTTAGTAACCCGATGTTTACCCTGGTTACCATCGTAAATGTAAAAAAAAACAAACAGTACATACTCACATTCCGGTGTCTGTCCTCCGGCGTCTCAGCTTCTCTGCACTGTGAGCGCCGGCCGGAAAGCGAGCACAGCGGTGACGTCACCGCTGTGCTTTCCGGCTGGCAGACACAGTGCAGAGAAGCACAGCGCCGGGGGACAGACACCGGAATGTGAGTATGTAGTGTTTGGGTTTTTTTTACGTTTACGCTGGTAACCACAGTAAACATCGGGTTACTAAGCACGGCCCTGCGCTTAGTAACCCGATGTTTACCCTGGTTACCCGGGGACTTCGGCATCGTTGGTCGCTGGAGAGCTGTCTGTGTGACAGCTCCCCAGCGACCACACAACCACTTACCAACGATCACGGCCAGGTCGTATCGCTGGTCGTGATCGTTGGTAAATCGTTTAGTGTGACAGTACCCTTAGGCTAGGTCCAGACAGTTGTAAAAAGTGGGCCAGTCAGATCTGCATTTTGCTCCATGTGATGCTCTGTGTGCCCATCGCAAAGCAGAAAAGTGCAGCAGCTCACTTCTATTTACATGCAAATAGGACCAGGCTAGTGCATGCGGAGATTTTGGACCTAAGACCCAAGTGAACTATCACATGATCAGACATAGGGTGAGTGTGCTGTCCGTTTTGCATACTTTCCATACACGTCCTCACTTTCTGATTTTTGCTGCAGATCCCCTAATAAAATACGGGTTGGATTAACCTAACAACGTGTGTCGTGAACACATTCTAACGGGGAACTGACCAGTAACTCCCTGCAGAAAGCCTGAACGTGAAGAAGGTAAAGGGTGGTGACGACTTTAAGCACTGTGGGTAACTGTGGCTGACCATAAATGCCTCTTTTTGCTATGAAACATTCAGGTTGGCATTGGAGGCACAGTGGCTGGCACTGAGGGTATGTGCACACGTTGCGGATTCTCTGCGGATCCGCAGCGTTTTTTGCAGTGCAGAAACGCTGCAGATCTGCAATTGATTTACAGTACAATGGAAATCAATGAGAAAAAAAAAATGCTGTGCACACTTTGCGGAAAATCCGCTGTGGAAACGCTGCGGTTTTAAAGAAATAGCATGTCACTTCTTTTTTGTTAATCTGCAGCGTTTTTGTACCCATTCCATTATAGAAAACCGCAGGAGTAAAAAACACAGCAAATCCGCAAGAAAACAGCAGCAAAAATGCACAAAAAAACGCGGTGGAACAGCACAAAAAACCACAGATGCGTTTTCTGCCTGGAGAGACAGAATCCGCACCAGAAATTCCTAAGCCGAATCCGCAACGTGTGCACATAGCCTGAGAGTACTGTAACATTCTATTTAATACATTTTTATTTAGCAACATATTTTTTCCTACAAAGTGCATCCAATCTTACATTTTATGCTTTCAAGATCAAGCCAGAGACCATAGACGAGGCTAGTCCAACTCTACCTTTGGCCGGCTCCTCCCAGTGCCGCTTCAGGCGATTGACAGGTCTCCTCCCTTTTGAGTACATAACTAGAGGGCTTTTACTCACCTGCAGCAGCGCGGGGAAGAGACGCCGGGGATTGAGTTGGTCTTGTCTAGTTTATCTATGGTCCCTAGCCATATACACTGCTCAAAAAAATAAAGGGAACAATAAAATCCCACATCCTAGATATCACTGAATGAAATATTCCAGTTCTAAATCTTTATTCATTACATAGTGGAATGTGTTGAGACCAATATAATCTAAAAATGATCAACCTAAATCACAACTAATATCCCACGGAGTTCTGGAGTTGGAATGATGCTCAAAATCAAAGTGGAAAATGAAGTTACAGGCTGATCTAACTTCAGTGGAAATGCCTCAAGACAAGGAAATGATGCTCAGTACTGTGTGTGGCCTCCATGTGCCTCTATCACCTAAAGCATCCACCATCTCCTGGACAGTCTGGGGTACAACGTGACGTTGGTGGATGGTGCGAGACATGATGTCCCAGATGTGTTCAATCGGATTCAGGTCTGGGGAACGGGTGGGCTAGTCCATAGCTTCAATACCTTCATCTTGCAGGAACTGCTGACACACTCCAGCCACATGAGGTCTAGCATTGTCCTGCATTAGGAGGAACCCAGGGCTAACCGCACCAGCATATGGTCTCACAAGGGGTCTGTGGATCTTATCTCGGTACCTAATGGCAGTCAGGCTACCTCTGGCGAGGACATGGAGTGCTGTGCAGCCCTCCAAAGAAATGCCACCCCACACCATTACTGACCCACTGCCAAACTGGTCATGCTGAAGGATGTTGTAGGCAGCAGATCGCTCTCCACGGCGTCTCTAGACTCTGTCACGTCTGTCACATGTGCTCAGTGTGAACCTGCTTTCATCTGTGAAGAGCACAGGGCGCCAGTAGCAAATTTGCCAATCCTGGTATTTTGTGGCAAATGCTAAGCGTCCTGCACGGTGTTGGGCTGTGAGCACAACCCCCATCTGTGGACGTCGGGCACTCAGACCATCCTCATGGAGACTGTTTCTAACCGTTTGTGCAGACACATGCACATTTGTGGCCTGCTGGAGGTCATTTTGCAGGGCTCTGGCAGTGCTCCTCCTGTTCCTCCTTGCACAAAGGCTGAGGTAGCGGTCCTGCTGCTGGGTTGTTGCTCTCTTACAGCCCTCTCCACATCTCCTGCTGTACTGGTCTGCCTCCTGGTAGCGCCTCCAGCCTCTGAACACTACACTGACAGACACAGCAAACCTTCTTGCCACAGTTCGCATTGATGGTGCCATCCTGGATGAGCTGCACTGCCTAAGCCACTTGTGTGGGTTGTAGAGTCCGTCTCATGCTACCACGAGTGTGAAAGCACAACCAACATTCAAAAGTGACCAAATCATCAGCCTGAAAGCATTGGTACTGAGAAGTGGTCTGTGGTGCCCACCTGCAGGACCACTCCTTTATTGAGTGTGTCTTGATAATTGCCAATAATTTCCATCTGTTGTCTATTCCATTTGCACAACAGCATGTGAAATTGATTGTCAAACAGTGTTGCGTCCTAAATGGACAGTTTAATTTCACAGAAGTTTGATTTACTTGGAGTTATATTCTGTTGTTTAAGTGTTCCCTTTATTTTTTTAAGCAGTGTATTTCCCCCAAAATTCCAGAGGCTTTAAGAGAAAAATATACCTGGTACCTGGCTGCAATCGCGCAGCCAGGCTGTGATTCATTTTGTCTACGTTTTAAGCGGCATGAATCAGATGATAGGTTCCCTTTAAAGCATACCTGTCTTTTCAGACAATTTTTTTAAATAAAAGGTCAAGTCCATAAAGACTTGTATCCTGCATTTTGCATTAGTTATCCCCTGTTATGCACCATCTTTAATTTTCAGTAGCTACCGTAATTGGTGGAAACCTGCTGCCATGAGTGCTCTCATACACTGCACACAGACATGAGGTGATCCTCTTCCCGATCTCTCAGCAGTACAACATCAAAAGCAGCAGCATAGAGGACACAATGTCGCAGTGCCTAGCAGTATAGAAGGGACTAAATCATTTTTTTTCCACTGTGAAAAACCACAGTGCTGCCTTTCTTCAATTTGTCTAGATTTCAACAGGACCCTGGCCAGGCTTCTTGGGTTAGCTCCTTTACGCGCATGTTAAGATGAAAAGCTAGCAGCACCAAACAAATCTATATTTTTTTTATCATTTTTACCCTTGAGAAAGATAGCCCAGCATCGGCTAGTCATACAGCTTGATAGATGTCAGCCATCCTCATACACACTATATGGCTTACGTGCTCTTGGCTAAATAGCCGGGCTCAGGCGACAATCATCTATTGTGGATGGGAACTTTAAAACTCTATTAATAAATAGCGTTGCACTGAAATAATGCATACCCGTTATAAAACTTGAAGAAACAATAACTTAGAAAAAAAACATGTGTACCTGATTTCCAACAAGCAATAGGTGTTCTCCAAGGAGGAAGTCTTTCAGCATGTCTTCCATGACTCTCAGATGCTGCAAATAAAAACACCACTGAAGTCAGAACTTAGGTTTTTAATAAAAATAAGTCTCATTTCAAATGGAAAAATTAAATGCCATATATTTAATTTGCGATCCCATGCTGTAATGCCTGTATACTCTCTTTTGCTTCCTCCCCTGCCCAGGAGCTGTGGTACGATCAGACCATGTTCCTGTACGGTCAGACACGGCCATTACACAGTACACATCAGGGGCACATGCACAAGATTATCTCAGCACAGGAGCATTTTTTAACACGTCCGATTGTGGAACTTATTTTAATTCCAACTATTAATTAAAATGTAAATTGTTAGTGGAAAAAACCCTTTACATCAGCACGACACAGTAATATTTGCTGTCATCCTCGGTAAAACGTATTCCTGAGCTAATGAGATGACTGAAATGATGTAAGCAGGTCATTTTGTGGAAGCATTACAATTCTGTGGAAATAGGATTTTTGTGATCAACTTTCATGGCAATGAATGATTTTGCAATTTTTGTCAATTCATCTGATCTCTCGTGAAAACAATCTAGAGCTAAAGGGAATCTGTCAATAGGATCAACCCTCCTAAGCCGTCTAAATGGGCATGTATGTCATAGGAAGCTGAATAAGATGATACCTTGATATACTTGCGATCTGATGTCTAATTCTAGAGAAATCCACATTTTCTTAAAACTAAGCTTTTTCTAATTGCCACTTGGTTAAAATTTCCAATTCACTCCTTGCTAACTTATTTTTTCCACTTCTGATGAAGTTTCATTTGAAACCCCAGCTCGATAAGAAAATCTAAAATCAGTGGGTTCTATTTGTGGTATGCTGTCCCTCCCTCTTGTTTGCTTCACTACTCCTAGTTCCTTAAACCAGAATGTTATTAGTGACAGGGCTAATCTCTTGTATTGCTCCGTGTGTCCTCGCTTCTTGTCAGTGTTCTGTCAATCCACTTTGCTCCGATGCACCTCTGAACACCAGCAAGGAAAGAAAACAGATGGAGTATACCCAGATATCGAACGCAAACGCAGTGTGTTCTCTCTCCATGCCAATATTCTATCAGTGAGCAGGATAGACAGCTGATGCACAGTGTGTTCTTTTTTCTCGCCGGTGTTTACAGATGCTTTGGAGCATTGTGCACTGATGGAATGATGGCTAAAAAGAGAGGACACACTGAATAGCAGAACAGTCAGGGGAGCAGAATAAACGAACAAGCGGTAGAGAGGGACAGAAAAGTACAAGAACAGCCCAACGAGTGAACATTAGTGATGACCTTTCCTTTGAGACTCCCCAATATATGATGGAAGTTTCAAAAAAGATGTCATCGGAAGTGAAAAACACAGAAATGAGACTTACATGGGAACAGTAGGGAAATTTATACAAGTGTAAATTGGAAAAATAATCTGTTTTTAAAGATAGTTAGAGACACATTTCAAGGTACTGGACAACGCATTTAATTAATTTTTCCAGAAGTAAATTAACTTCAAAATTATCAATGAAATTTGCGTGTTTTAATTGTGGACTTCATTGCTTTTGAGCATAGCAATTCCACAACAGATATAGCATACTGTGAATCTGAAAATCGGCAACATGCATAATATACGTGGTGGAATTTTTACGCTGTCAGTGATTGGTGTTTGTTGCAACATAATTTGTTGAGAAATTCTGGAATTTGTAGAACTTTCACAGATGTAGAAAAGTGTCATTGGGCAGACCTTTAGAAGAGCATAAAACCCACATGAGGCCATCCCTATTTCTGTCTACATATGTAATGCACCACATTTATCAACTACAAATATATGCTAGCCGTGGCTATGTAAGGATGCACTCTCTTGAGTTCCTCTACCTTCCACAAAGAAAATTCCAATAAACTTTGCTTCATCAGAGGCACCATGGGCAAAAAAAACTGATTACATTCCTCTTCTTGTGCTCCATCTCACCATGGACACTGAAAGCTTCCTGCGCCAACAGAAGCAAATTCAACACCCGCAGCTATCGGGAGACACAGTGCCTGGGAATGAGACATGACAGAACTCTCCCCCTATACTCCACAAGGCCCCCTCCCTACAACCTACCGGAATCTGCTTCTGGAGCGTAGGTAACATACCAAACTGTCGTTCATCCATCCAGCGTGCAAGACTCTTCCGCCCTTCTCCCGGCTCCTGTCACAGCACTGTCACAAGATGGCAACCACAGGTGTAGCGGGGAGAGATCGCCTTCTCTCCAGTCCTTAGCACCTGAGGCCACTTCCTCCTCCGCAGCCAGGGGGGTCTGCTGGTCCTTTCTATGCATTGTCTGAGGGGCGGCTGTGTCCGGCTCCCTCGCCAACTTCTATCTCAGTGGCTATAGGGACACAAGATGGCTGCCGCAACAGAGCTGATGCGATCATAGGCAGCTCAATTCCTCATCAGAGAGCTGAAATCTCTCCTCTTGACTGTGGGTTTGGGATGGGGTTCTCCTCTCCTGGCTCAAGAACACTCACCAGGAAACAGGTAGACCCCTGATCCATGCCATACTGATGAACTAGCTCTCCCATCTAAATCTAGACAACATCTAAAAGGAGACAACACCTTCTTGCCAATCTGTGTTGAAAGCCCCATTGGGCCTCAACCCCTCTCCCTCATGTCATGTCTCCTCCAGACCGGGCTGGAGATAAATTGAACTCGTTTACAGCCTCACAAGACCCTCGACCATCTCTTGATCAGCACTGGTCACAAAAAGGGGAGAAAGTGGTGCCGCTCAACCCAGACACCAGCTTTTACACGGTCCCATATTCCATAGTCAACTGACCCTAGGGGCTCTTGGCACTATTGTCCCCAGAGGCATAGCTAGGGTTTTGGTTCAGGGAGGTGAAGCTTCTGAGTGGGCCTCTAACCAGGTAACCTTGATTACAACTCGTTGACGCACCCTAATAGTGGAGGAGAGCCTCAGCAGATGACCGTACTGTTACTGAAAATATTCTCTATACAAAGACCAACATGGATATTACCACCATATGGTCAGTGGTAGATACCAGACCTACAGAACATATAAGATTACAGCACAGTTACAGATAATGACTTACTGCTGATGTTCTTTCTGATGTAATTGTTCACTTTTGCCGCCTTTTCCATCTGGCCAGACCAACATGACAACTTCTTCCAGCCATGACTCGGCTGCAGAGAATACAACAAAGAAATATTTCACTTCTCATATTCCAGCCCCATCACCATCTATTCCCAACCTGCACAAACTCCTCATCCTTGTGGTACCCCAATACTGAGCAGCTGCTGCAATATATGTCCCTATTACTGCACCTGCTATGTGGTTCTCTGTGCCTTCCAAATTCTAAAGCAACCCTCTATAAAACAGTAATGCCTGGTGCAAGTGCTCTAGAAAACATTGCCCATATTTTGCTCCCTAAAAAGTAATAATGCCCTCTGTGTGCACCTTTGATAGTCAGAGCAACCTGAGTTCCCCTATAACAATAAGTGCCCACTTTACATTTAATAATGTCCTGAGTCTCCCCCCTGTACAGCTCCTCTCTACACAGTATCATGCTCTCTTATACACAGTATAATGCCCCTCACTGTATATTACCACCCACACAGTATACTGACCCCTTAGTAGCCCCCAAACTGTTTGATTGCTCCAGCATTGTAAGATGACCCCTCACTAGATAGCCTCCATATAGTATAATGCACCAGATAGTCCTCAATATAGTATAATGCACTCCCCATAGGTCTCCACATAGTATAATGCACCAGATAGTCATCAATATAGTATAATGCACTCCCCATAGGCCTTTATATAGTCTAGTGCACTCCCCATAGACCTTCATATAGTATAATGCACTCCCCATAGGCCTACTCAACATTGTATAATGCACCCCCCATAGGCCGACTCTATAGCATAAGGCAGCCCCCATAGGCAAACTCTATAGCACAAGGCAGCCCCCATAGGCAGACTATATAGTATAAGGAAGCCCCCAAAGGCAGACTCTGTAGTATAAGGAAGCCCCCTATAGGCAGACTCTGTAGCATAAGGCAGCCCCCATAGGCAGATTCTGTAGCATAAGGCAGCACCCCCATAGGCAGACTCTGTGGTATAAGGAAGCCCCCTATAGGCAGACTCTGTAGCATAAGGCAGCCCCCATAGGCAGACTCTGTAGCATAAGGCAGCACCCCCATAGGCAGACTCTGTGGTATAAGGAATCCCCCCATAGGCAGACTCTGTGGTATAAAGAAGTCCCCCCTTAGGCAGAGTCTGTAGTGTAAGGCAACCCGTCATTAGGCACTCTGTAGTATAAGGCAGACCCCCCTATAGGCAGACTATGTAGTATAAGGCAGACCCCCATAGGCAGACTCTGCAGTATAAGGCAGACCCCCCATAGGCAGACTCTGTAATAAGGCAGCCCCCCCATTGGCAGATTCTGTAGTATAAGGAAACCCCCAAAGGTAGACTCTGTAGTATAAGGAAGCACCCTATAGGCAAACTCTGTAGAATAAGGCAGCCCCTATAGGCAGACTCTGTAGTGTAAGACAGCCCCCATAGGCAGACTCTGTAGCATAAGGCAGTCCCCTCATAGGCAGACTCTGTAGTATAAGGCAGCCCCCCATAGGCAGAATCTGTAGTATAAAGCAGACCCCCCCATTGGCAGACACTTTAATAAGGCAGCCCCCCCATAATCAGACTCTGTAGTATAAAGGCAGACCCCCTCATAGGCAGACCCCAACCCCATAGGCAGACTCTGTAGTATAAGGCAACCCCCATAAAAATAAATAAATACTCACCTCTCTACTTCCGGGCTCCTCCGCTGCTCCGAGCGCCCGCACATCTCCGGACACCAGGCGCCGGGTAGTGACGTCATCGTGACCGCTGTCAGTGTCTGAGTCAGAAGCTGACAGGGCATGATGGGAGAGGGAGCATAATGCTCCTTCTCTCATCAATGCCTGCGATGACAGGCGGGGGGCCCACTGCTGGCACCGGGCCCCCCGCCTGCTCAGGGGCCCCATAGCGGCCAGGCGGCAGAGCAGGGAGATCGTTTCTCCCTGCTCTGCCGCAGAATGTAACTGTATCGGCGCGTTGTGCACACAACGATAGTTACAGTAGTGTAGCTCTGGGTGGGCCCCATCAGAGCGTGGGGCCCAGGCAATGGCCCCCTCTGCCCCCCCGGTAGCTATGCTACTGATTGTCTCTGTTCCCTCTTATCCTAGCAATGATAGCGGACTGGCTTCTCTGGCCCACAACAAATGATAAATTAGCACTTGCAAATCAAGTGGTCTCAGAGTGCAAGAAGGAACTTGCTCATTTCCGTACCGAACCTTCCTCCTATGCCAGTGCCATCCAGACTCTCCAGGACACGGTTTGACTACACTCAACTCGACTTTGCTCACTCCAACAAAATGTAGATGACCTGGAGAACAGGAATAGATGCAATAACCTGCACATTCGGGAGCTTCCGGAATCCATCTCCCTAGCTGATATCGCTTCAGTTCTTACGACCATCTTCATTGACCTTTTGGGCGCACCTCAGGAACGTGCAATTGAGCTGTACAGAGCTCAGAGCACTTTGTCTGGTCGACTAAGATGTATCTCGGCCCAGAGACAATCTGCCTAATCCACTTTTTTTTCTTGTAAGCAGCCAGAAAAATGCAATCTATTATGTATAACATCCAAAACATAAAAAGAAAACACCTCCGTACTGCCGATATATGCTGGCCCACAGAACTATCCACATTCCACTCAAAACGGTTGCTATAGCTGTATGTATCCTGATGTTACCATAGGGGTGCTGCATCCAAAAAATGTGCACGTAGTCCAAAGGAATGTAAAAAAGAAGATTGGAGCGCACTTACCCCGGTAGATTGATCACCACTTTATTAGGACATGTTATAAAAAACGAACAGCAGGGAGGGATGAGAACAGCTACGGACAACGGCCGTTTCGTGCATCAAGGCACTTCAACGGGTCCTGTTAAGTGCGCTCCAATCTTCTTTTTTACATTCCTTTGTATTATGTATAACAGCGTGCCAATCTGTATGATGCAAGAGCTTACTCGACATTCCCGAGCACAGCAGGCAATCCTCAAGCCTGTTCTACACTTGTTTAAATCCAAAGAGATGCCCTTTCGCTGGGGGTTCCTCTTCTTATTGAATGTGCAAAAAGTGTCTTGCTCTTTCACTGTCCGCTCTCAAGAGCTCCCAGCTTTCCTACTAATCCTGGACCTTCCCGAGACTCGCCTTATTTCCTGGCCTGTCCTATCTCTCAGCGCACACATATCACAGGATAAGATCAAGTTCCAGAGGCCCTACATAGGTTGATTCGACTCAGAAGGGTCTTTCTCCACGAGAGAGACACCGCAATAATCAAAAAGAACCAACACCAGTGCCACGGTACGCGAGACAGCGACTCTTATTGCATGTGCTAGATAATTCCTGCCTGCCTTAATTGGTTTCTTTATTACCATTCAACCATGGTCCTTCTTTTATAGATTTACATGTCCTTAATACATATGCTGGTCACATGTTCAGTTTTAAGCAATTTGCTAATATTTTTCTCCTATGCATGATCATGCATTGTTGTTCATTTTCCATGCTTATAGGTGTTAATTCATGTTCTCTAGTATCTTTAGGGAGGTTCTTCTGCATGACCTCCATTTTTTTCCCACCAATAGGTTGGGAGCTCACGTCTCTTATTCCTGTGACTTTCAGGGTCTGTGCACACGTTACGGATTTGCTGCGGATCCGCAGCGGATTTGATGCTGCGGATTCGCAGCAGTTTTCCATGCGGTTCACAGTACTGTGTAAACCTATGGAAAACCAAATTCGCAGTGCACAGGCTGCGGACAATTCTGGGCGGAAACGCTGCGGTTTATTTTCCGCAGCATGTCAATTCTTTGTGCAGATTCTGCAGCGTTTTACACCTGTTCCATAACTGGAATCCGCAGGTGTAAAAACGCAGGTGAAATCTGAAAAAAAAAAAAAGTGGTAAATCCGCATGTAAAACGCAGGGCGTTTTACCTGGGGATTTTCCGGAATCTGCACAGAAAAATCCACACACGAATCCGCAACGTAGGCACATACCTTCAAGCTCCTGAATTACAAATATTCCTCTTTAGTTCATGTTGCAGTAACTATCCTACACCTTTTGTTTTGTGCCTTTGATATCTGTTCATTTTGTTTGCTATCCCTTCACTTTCCATGTGAATATAGAGATCATCCACCTTGGACACACAACAGTTGGCTGCATTCATTAGAATTATCTACAAATTTGCCATGGTGGTTCTAAATATTGCAACCTTCAATGCGAAGGGACTCAATATACTTGAAAAATGAGCCCAGATTCTCCACAAATACCATAGCTGTAAGGTGCACCTGATTTGCTTTCAGGAAACTCACTTGGTAAATCACTCCCCAACTACTAAAAAAAATAATAACACTACACAACCTGGCACTTCGCTAACAATCCCATCTCACGTTCAGAAGGAGTGGCAATTGCAATGCATAGATTGTTGAGCCACAAAGTAATCAACTGTACCACCGATAGAAACTCTAGATACATAATTCTTACCCTTTCCAGAGAAGGCCAAATCCTTACTTTCATTAAGGCCTATTCTCAAAATCAAGCTCAGGTTTCCTTCTAATTTAACTTAATTGACCTTGCCAGCTCCTGGTGAAAGGTACCCGGTTTGTTTTTGTGGTGACCTTAATACCACCTTGGACCGACCCTAGATAATTCCAGAGGACCACCAGGTGCCGTGAAACCGGAGTTTGGTAAGGGCCCTCAGGTGGCTGTGTATCATACAATTGGAAGAGCTCCCTTCCTCATACCAAAAAGTTAGCCAGATAGTGGAATACATATTTACATATTCCCTTTCCCTTTGCAATGCCATTTCAAACATGCCCATTTGAATTTTGGGCTTTGCCTGCCACCACCACCATGTCCACCGCCATGTCATTATGCGGCCACCAGGTGCCGTGAAACCTGCGTTTTGTAAGGTCCACAGTTCATTTTTGCCCCTGGATGCCAATGGAACCATTGTCAAAGCGGGTAAAGCCACTGTAAGGTGAATATAATACAGGAGTTGGATGAGCTGTATGGTCAATGTCAGTAAATTGGATTCTACCAGACACCAAAAGCATTAGAATTAAATTCGGAATACTGTGTATGTAAGTGAGGCCCTGGATTGTGGTCAGATTGTCAGGCCTGAAACCCGTGTCAGAAACATGTACAAGCCTCATTTTACTTGGAAGCAGCCTCCTCAAGGGAGAGAGACATGAGTGCCATTGACCAATCTACACAAGCCTACACACTTCTTCTGGAAACTGCTCAAGCAAGGCAGAATGTATCTTTTGCATGGTTTTGAGCAACAATGGAGTAATTACAGGATATGTCCCAGAGAGTGTCGAGGTCTGGGGAGTGTATTACTCAGGTGACAGGCAGTGCTACAGAGCTCAGGTAAAGGCCCTAGTGCAGCAATGACATGTTCCAATATGTGTAAGGCTGCGGCCTGAATAGGTCTGTGGAGCGTTTTAACCCAGTCTCTTAGACGTGCTTAAAACATACAGAAACTGGCCAATACCCCACCACCATTTTTTTTGTAAGGACTCTAATTTAAAAAATGTAAGGGAAGCAACAGTTTAATAAAGAGACACAAGTCTCATTTAGGAGCCTGGGAAAAGTCAGCAATGGTCGTTGCCCAGCACCGGACAAAGTAAATTGCTAACGAATATGTATGCCCTATCTAACTAACAATTTGTGAACAGACATATATGGTGACAAAGAACAATTGAACGCTGCACTGGGACAACGAACTGGACATGGTTGCTGACTGTTGTGTCTGTGCAACAGCAGGTTGTGGACAGGAGGCCTCAGCGCCTTCTTCCTGGACAGCAGAGTGGGAATGACTTGACACAGAGGAAGGGCCATTGGTTTCACCGTCAGACACAGATTTTCAACCCATGTGTTCCGCCAACCTACTGGGGGGTGCTGCATATATGAGCAGTATAGGCTAACAGAGATATGTCGAATTTCCCATTATACAGGGATGTGCGAGTAAGATTTTAAAACTAGCAGCATATACAGTGTGTCCGTAAAGTCATGTTGCACTTTTGTCCAGGCACTGGAAAGCAACAAAAAACTATAGAAATTTGAAATCTGCTCCAAATAAAAGAAAAACTCTTCCAGTTTCATACCTACTCAATGCAGTTCGATGTGGGCTCCATTTGTTGCCCCACACACATCCAAATGATAGTGAAGTTCTTGCCACACACGGGTAAGGACGTCTGGTGTAACAGAATGAATAACGTCTGTGATTCTCTGTTTTAAGTGATTAATGTCGTTGATAGGTTCAATGTACACATGTTGCTTCACATAACCTCAAAAGTAAAAGTCTAAGGGCGTCAGATCCGGAGATCGTGGTGGCCATGGCTTGACAGAACCTGCCTATCCACTGCCGGGGGAATGTTCTATGCAGAAACTCACGAACAATGGTGGCGTAGTGTGGAGGAGCGCCGTCCTGTTGAAAGATGACACCTTCTGGAAATTTTGGCACTGCATACAATTCCAACATGTCGAGATATGCGTTTGCTGTCACAGACCACTCCGCAAAAAATAATGGGCCTATCACCTTATCATGCATCAGGCCACATGACACTTTCACTTTATCGGTGTTACGTTCGTACTCAATGTAGGCATGAGGATGTTCAGCAGCCCATATTCGGACGTTATGGTGATGAACATGTCCACAGATATGGAAGGTCGCCTCATCGCTAAACACAATCTTCTGCAAAACTCTTGCATCATTGTCGATCTCATGAAGCATATCTGTAGCAAACGCGCATCGTTTGGGTCTATCTGCTGGTTTGATAGCATGCAACAGACACAATTTCTACCCCGTAAAACAAAGACGTTTCTTTAACACCTTATGGACTGTAGTCTTACTTAGGTGTAATTGTCGAGCACACGCACGTACAGATTTTTTAGGGCTCCTTAGTTAGATATCCCGTATAGCCTCTACAGACTCGTCACTGACTGATGGCCTACCAGAACTGGGTTTCTTGTTATGGTTCTCAATGGCAAGAGAACATAGCCCAGCAAACATAAGAACTAGCTCTTGGAAGGATGGAAACTAAACTGACCATGAACTAAACCTGCCGCAACAACTAACAGTAGCCGGGTAGCGTAGCCTGCGTTTTATCCCTAGACGCCCAGCGCCGGCCGGAGGACTAACTAATCCTGGCAGAGGAAAATATAGTCCTGGCTCACCTCTAGAGAAATTTCCCCGAAAGGCAGACAGAGGCCCCCACAAATATTGGCGGTGATTTTAGATGAAATGACAAACGTAGTATGAAAATAGGTTTAGCAAAATTGAGGTCCGCTTACTAGATAGCAGAAAGACAGAAAGGGCACTTTCATGGTCAGCTGAAAACCCTATCAAGACACCATCCTGAAATTACTTTAAGACTCTAGTATTAACTCATAACATCAGAGTGGCAATTTCAGATCACAAGAGCTTTCCAGACACAGAAACGAAACTACAGCTGTGAACTGGAACAAAATGCAAAAACAAACAAGGACTAAAGTCCAACTTAGCTGGGAGTTGTCTAGCAGCAGGAACATGCACAGAAAGGCTTCTGATTACAATGTTGACCGGCATGGAAGTGACAGAGGAGCAAGGCTAAATAGCGACTCCCACATCCTGATGGAAACAGGTGAACAGAGAGGATGATGCACACCAGTTCAATTCCACCAGTGGCCACCGGGGGAGCCCAAAATCCAACTTCACAACAGTTTCTCCACCAAACTGCCGGTTTCCTTCAACTGCTTATTCCACCGAGTAATGTTTTTCCTATGTGGTGATGCTTCGTTATAAACGCACCGATATTCACGTAGCACTTTGGTCACGGATTTGAATTTAGCGAGCCACAGAACACACTGAACTTTCCTCTGTATCGTCCACATCTCAACTGACATGGAAAATCACACAGCTGGCATATGCTTGTGGTTGCATGATGTCACAGACCTGGCAGTGTATTAATCAGAGTTCAGTTTATCAGGAGTTAACCTGACTGGGGACTCAGCAACAGCTTAAATGAGTTTGTGTTGTTTGATTGGTTCTTGCTAGCTCTCCTCATGAACAGGTCTGATATGATTGGGCCAGATAAAGGGCGCCAAAATGTAAACTATAAATAGATCTTGTGACTGGTCAAAAGTGCACCATGACTTTACGGACACACTGTATATAGAGCATGTTTTATTACTCATATTATTCTGTGTAAGGCTGAAACCTGAATAATTGTGTGGAGCATATTAATACATTTATGTTCAAAAATGTCCAAGTGCATACCCAAAAAAACCAACACCAGTCTACCAGATACACGCTTAAAGAGACTGTGAGAAGGGCAACACAATTAAAAAAAAGTATAATAATAGAATATATAGAGATTGAGAGTAGAAATTTGACCATTGCACAATGTACAAAGGTTTCCAAAACTTACCCCTAGGGGGCTGTATCATAGACACTCTAAGAGACCGTGATGGGGACCTCACGATACATTTTGCAGTTATTACAATAGGTAGAGATAGGGAGTACAAGTTTCACCATTGCACAATGTGCAAAGGTTTCCAAAAATTAGCCAAGGGGTCTCTCTCAGACCAGCTGAAATACACCATGATGAGGACATCACAATGCACTTAGCAGTTATTACAAGAGGTAGAGATAGAGAGTACAAGTTTACCCATTGAATGTGCAATGGTTTCAAAAAGTACAAAACAATGCCCACGTGGGGTATACGTAGATGAACACTAAGTACTTGTTGCAGAAGCAGGAGGAGGAGGAGTTGATTTCCTGAACAAAATGGTTTTGGATGGTAAAGGATCGACGTTAAGACAACTTTCAAAAAAAACAAAAACATTTGGCCTGCATTTACATAAAAAAAAAGAATTACAAAATCCAAAAATATTCTAGAAGTTGAGTGCCAAGTTTTCTTTATTATACATGTATGGTGTGGGGCCCTACTTGAGCACTTTCTGAGGTTGTGCATACGGTGTTTTTCCTTTACTTGAGTTGCGCTTACGTATAGCATACCTTTTCCGGTCTTGTCCTTTCTCACTTTTTCTTACAACGTAGAAGAAACCTTCAATATTACTGCACAAACTACCGTTTCTAGTGAGTTTCTGAAGGCTCCTCCAAAAGAAACCCGTGAGCGAGATTTGGAATGCAAACTACGCCATCACGTAAATATAGAATTACATTGTGCAACCTTAACTGAATACCTTAAAGTGAAAAGAATTCCTAGGGGACTTAGAGTCCCTCTACGTCCCACCCTCTTTGGTGATTCATCTGAGTTCTGTTCCAGGTTTGAACAAATATTAAACAAATGCTCTTTTGATTTGATTACTCTGACTATAGAGCACCTGCACAAAGCCATCAAGTCCAGCACGGAATGGATCCAAAATATAAAGTCCCAGCTCTCAGCAGCGAATTCCCTAGAAGAACTGAAGGCTCTCAAGTCTAAATTCCAAACCAAAATTGAACAACAAAAACGGGAGACCGAACAAAAGAAAAGGTTCAAATTCATTAGGGACACTGAAGATTACGAGTTGGATAGAGTATACCGATGGCGCAACAAATTTTCCACTCGTCAGCCTTCTACCAGGCCCGGCTTCAGATCTTCCACCGATCTCACCTCCTCTTGTTCAGAACAAGAGAAACGAGCCTTGCCATCCATTTCCCATTTTGTAGGACAGAAAAGACGCCAGCCCCGAAGAAGAGGACGAGGAGTGGACATGGACACAGACATGGACCAATTTCATATGACACGATCCCAGGTACCTGGCCACTGGTGGCAAATATTTCATCAAAAATCTTGGGTATTGCAAAATGTAATATTTTACAGAACAGTCTCTCATACTGCCCCTCCTATCGTTGTAGGACTTTTGACCTTGAGATGGATTTACAGAGATTTTATGACCTTCTCAGACTCGAAGTCCATTTTTCAATATCCCCCCCCCCAGTGGTCCTAGTACATCAGCTACTGATCCCCTTCTCCTTACAGCAGCAAGCTTAGGCCTCAAAAATAAGAGCCATTTCAGGCCATCACATGGTTTTCATGCCCTGGAAACCTTTACTGGTTTCATTAATAATTCCTTTATGAATTTATGTAAAGACATTGTCCTGGGCCTTCTACATTACCATCCAACTCTCTCAGCAGTTGATAGACAGGCTTTACGCTTCCTACAGGAGAATAGGTCCCTGGCTATCAAACCAGCTGACAAAGGGGGGAGCAACTGTAGTCATGGACACCACCTATTATATCTCTGAAATAAATCGGCAACTTAGTGATACCTCAACTACACTGAACTCCAGAGAGATCCCACTCTCACTGTCCGCCAAGCCATTTCTGATATCCTATCCAACTATTCACTTTAGGGTGTTTTAGACAGTAAGACCTGTGACTTCTTAACCAATAGCCACCCTATTGCTCCGGTCTTTTATATACTACCCATAATTCACAAGAATTTAGAACAAACACCAGGGAGACCAACTGTGGCCTCAACACGATCCATTTTATCACCACTATCCATTTTTCTTGAGAAGATCCTCACACCTTTGATTCAGCTGACACCATCTTACTTACTTGACACTGGAGCCTTTCTTGAAGCTATTAAACATCTAGGTCCAATTCCTAGGACATCCTACCTAGTATCATTTGATGTCATTGATGTCAGGGACCTCTAATTCCATTCCTCATGAAGAGGGCATTGATTCTACTAGGAAGCTCCTTTTAACATCAGATATGCCCATTTAACATACCAACCTATGTATAGACCTTTTAATCTCAGTCCTTACTTCTAATTTCTTTTTTTTTTTTAAACAAATTTTTTTCTACAGCAACGTGGCACAGCAATGGGCTCGAACGTAGGCCCCCCCATATGCAAATTGCTATATGGCGGATTTTGAGGCCACTATCATCTATAAGAATACACTCTTTCAAGACAACATTCTTATCTGTAAACGTTACATAGATGATATTTTTTGCATATGGGGGGCTCAGCTGACTCTCTGAGTGATTTTCTTACTTTACTTAATTCCTCATGGCCTGGTCTTAGTTTTACGGTCACATATGATCTTAACCAGATCAACTTCTTGGACACATTGGCCATTAAGGATGAGAATGGTCATCTCAGCACAGATTTGTACACTAAAAAAACCTGACCGTAACAGTCTATTCCACTACAATAGTCTACATCCATCTACTATAAAGAATTCAATCCCTAGATCCCAATTCCAGAGGATCAAAAGGATTGTAACCGACGACACTTTACGATCAACACGCCTTTATGAAATGCATACCAAATTTAGTGAGAGGGGCTATCCGGAGCATGTATTGACCGAATCCAACCAAGAAACACCCAGAACTCATAGTACCTCTAGTAAATGTATACCATTTGTACATATGGATCACCCTTTTGCATACAAATTACACCGTTCCATCCACCAACATTGGCATTTACTCAAAGAGGCGCACCCAGATATTGCCAAATTTGACCAACATTTTCTCCCCTGTTTTAAAAGGGCGGCTAATTTACGGGATAAACTAGTTAAAGCGGACATATACAGAAATCCGACTCCATCTACCCAATGGTTTCTCCATAAACCAAAATCTGGTACCTTCCCATGTCTCAACTGCAACTGTAGTAGTGTTATCAAGGGTGACGTAATTCACCACCCATACTCAAGCAAAACTTTCAAAACCAGGGACTTCTCAACCTGCGTTACTTCGCATGTAGTTTATTTAATCAAATGTCCATGTGGACTTGCTTAAATAGGTGAGATCACCCAACCTGTGAAAGATCGAGTTTCTAAGCACAAGTCCAAAATCAGAAGCATAAACTTGTTGCTACCTATTCCTTATCATTTCATTACCCATAATCATACAATCTCCCAACTCCGTTTTCAGATAATTGAACAGCTAGCACCACCTAGGAGAGGGGGTGACCGCATTAAAACCCTTGAAATGCATGAAGTGTATTGGATACATACGCTGGGTACCTTAACATTTTTTCCCAGATATTTTATTACCGTATATGCCGATTACTAATTGTCTCATATCATTTTTCAGAGCCGCCTTTATCGACTTTATGTTTCGTCTGGATCCCTGTCTTCTGACTCTCCTCTTCGTTTATCACCTTCTCCACACTTTATAGTGAATAACAGCCACCACTTTTTCTGCTCCAATGGATTGCTGTAATGAGCTTCGTAATATTTCTGCACTCCTAAGATGGCCGCTGGAACACATTCTGCTATTCAGACCTCACTCTGAATACAGGAAATCCTCCCCTTCTTCATTGCTGGGCTCCAATATGGCTACTGGAACGCATGTGGAACACAAGCTTACAGTGCCCTCACTTCCTACTGACCGCCATTGGTCCTAGCTAAGAGTTAGTCCCGCCCCTTCCTCACTTATACCAGTGCTCCCCAAACGTTCACTCACAGCTGACCAGCGGTGGATACCGCGTCGCTGATGACTGCACGCCGGCACTCCTACCCACCCAGGTGAGCTCTTAAACCTCTTCCATACCGTAATTTTTACTTGCACTGGTTTGGACCAAATTTTATGGCTAGTAATTTTCTTTACTAGGTACTATCTTGTACAGGCTCCATGCCCAGTGCTTGACCAGACATTTAAAGTGGTAGTCCACCTTTTTTAATTTTTTTTTCACTGTGACCCTTTATTTTTCCATATAGAGCCTGGTGTTCTTACTTCCACTTATTTACCTTTATAGACTATGGTGTCACTCCTATTATCGCACTGAAGGCGATTAACCACTATACTGCAGTCCGGTATGTCTCTTTCTCATTTTTTCTACCAGATATTATACTCTCATTTGTTTATAACATTTTTATTTTGTGCAATTTAATTGTAGTTTCATGCCACATTAAACGGATCTGATTGTTCAATTCTGATATGGCCCTATGTCTAGATTATTCCTTGTCTCTCTAGATTGCCCAATCCTGTATATACTTTGTTTTTGTTGTAATTTCTTTGATATGATATTTTCATTGTCAATCATATTTTGTATATTTTTTTTTTTCACTTATAGTTACTGATGAAGGACAGTGAGGCCGAAATGTCTATTTTCTGGCTGCATTAAAAAAAAATTTAAAATTATTCTAGAAGTTGAGTGCCAAGTTTTCTTTATTATGCATTTACATAATGTTGCTGTCATCTATAGGGCTTACAAAGTTGGAGGAAATCCAGCCCTTGTTCATTTTTAGAATTGTCAGCCTGTCAGCATTTTCCGTTGACAGCCATGAGCGCCTATCCATTATGATTGCACTGCCGAATTAAAAACCCGCTCAAACAACACAGTCGCAGAAAGGCATGGCAGCACCTCCAAGGTGGACAAGGAGACGTGGGGCCAAGTGTGCAGCTTCGACAACCAATAGTTAAAGTGCACCGAAGAATCAGGAAGGATGCTGCTATGGTCACTTAAGTAGTCCTTCACCATCTTAGTCAACTTCACCCTCCTCGTCATTGTTACACCCACAAATAGCCCTTGCTGACCTGACAGTGTCATGAAAATGGCCCAGTTGGTGGACATTCTCCAGACCTCCCCCACCGAGTTGCACCTGGTGTTTACACTAAAGAACAAGATGATATAAAGGTCTCAATTTTATAGAAAAATGCAAATTTTATTAATAAAATACAACAAGGAGAATGAGAATAGATCACAAGGGAATGCAACACACATGGTGCAAAAAATAGGGGCGGACGCGCATTGACCCAGCTGCATTTTCTTGCCCTGCTACTATAGGTAAAGTTGTATACTTTGTATTGCATGTCGCTGACTATGCATGTGTTCATGACACTATTTGGGTTATTAGGAGCCACCTTGTGGCCAGCGTGGGCAAATCCATGGTGATGTTTTGCATGACTATACCCCATGTCTATTGCTTGTAGTTTTTTTAACCACATTGTTGGATTTAACATTTGGGGTATTCCCATGGAGATTAATATAATCTCTTTTTTGTGTGAATTATTTATCAATCATTTATATCTATTACATTGCAGTCCCGGTCTCTGCGCGGCCTATTTTTTGCACCATGTGTGTTGCATTCCCTTGTGATCTATCCCTCATTCTCCTTGTCTCCTTGTTGTATTTTGTTAATAAAATTTGCATTTTTCTATAAAATTGAGACCTTTATATCATCTTGTTCTTTAGTGTTTGCATCTGCAATGATGATGGGTCATTAAAATCCCAGGTTGTCATACATGGCCCTACTATGTGTTTGGGGTAAATTATTGTTACCATGTATTTCTGTCAAATAAGGTATCTGTATGCACCTGGTGTTTGTATTCCTTTTTGTCGAAAAGAGCTAGTACCTCTGTCACCAGCGTTGTCGGAGGGTAATCTTGACCAAGTCTACGACTACGGCTCTCTGGCATGCATGCCCTGAAAATGGTACGTCTGACTCCGACATTAGAGAAGCAAATTTCTCCTTGTACCATGGGTCAAGAAAGGTGAACAGCCAGTATTTCAAGGTGGACAAAATGTTTTTCACATGAGGGTCTAGGCAAAGGCATCTAGACATGAACTCTGCCATGTTTGTTAAAAGAGTTAAACGTTCAGTGTCCTCACCAGGAACAGCACTAACCATCACAATGCGTAGCCTCCTCCTCCTCCTCTTTAGGCTATCCATGCAGGACAGGCATGAAGCTGGGATTGGGAATCCCCTCTGAAGCGCAGAGCAAAAAATCATGTTCCTCGTCATCACCCAATGTGGCCTGAGAATACTGTGTGAGGATGGGCTGTGTAGTAACAGTCACTGTACAATTTTGCTCCATAGCCACCTACCCGGCATTGAAAGCTTCCTCTTTCAAATTCTGCAGCAAATGTTTTACAGAGCAGAGCAGTGGGATGGTTACGCTCATGATGGCGTCTTCAGCACTCACCAACTTGGTGCAGTACTCAAAGTTTTGAAGAACCTCACATAGGTTAACGATCCACACCCACTCGGCAGTTGTTATGTGTGGAGGCTGAGTGTTACTCTGACGGGCATTGAGAAGCTGTAATTCAGAGACTGCCCTTTGCAGCTCACCAAGCCTTGCCAACAAATAGAAGGTCGTATTCCAGCATGTGGGCAGGTAAGAAATCAGTTGGTGACGGGGCAAATTACAGCGCTGCTGTAGCGTAGCCCGAGATGACTTTCGGAAATATGCGCTGACACGGCATACTTTGGCAAGTAGGTCAAGCAAGTCAGGGTATGTTTTTAAAAACCGCTGTACAGCCAAGTTCAGAATGTTGGACACGAATGGAATGTGTACCAGCTTGCCGAGCTTTAAAGCCGCCACCAAGTTCCGCCCATTATCGCACACAACCAGACTTGGTTGGACGTTCAGCGGGTAGAGCCAATGATCAGTCTGTTCTTCTATCCCCTTGAACAGCTCGGCTGCGTTGTGAGCTTTTTCACCTAAACAGATGAGCTTCAGCAGAGCGTGCTGCCGCTTCGCCAAGGCAGTGCTGTAGATGTCCCAGCTGGGGAGTGATGGGGAGGCTAGTTCCACTAAGGATGAGGAAGAGGAAAGACAGGAAGTGGAATATGAGGAGACTGAAACCCTGATTAAAGTTGGGCCCGCCGTCAAGGAAATGCATCATCCCTGCCCACAAGAACTTGTCCATTTGTCTGTCGTTAGGTGCACCTTTCCTGTGACTACGTTGGCCAGAGCACAGCTCATATTGTGTAACACGTGCTTATGTAACTTGGGGACAGCACACCGGGAAAAATAGTGTTGGCTGGAAATCGAGTACTGTGGGGCTGCCACTGCCAAGAGGTCGTGGAAAGACTCAGTTCCCACAAGTCGAAACGGTAACATTTCCAGGGCTAGCAATCTGTGGGTGGGTGGGTGGCTGGATATTTCTGATTTCTAGTAAATGTTTGGGGCATGGACAACTGAACGCTGCACTGGAACAAAGTGGACGTGGTTGCTGACTGTTGTGTGTGTGCAACCGCTGGTTGTGGGCAGGAGGCCTAAGCGCCTGTTTCATGGTCAGCAGATTGGGAAGGCCGTAACACAGGGGAAGGGGCATTGGTTTGACCCTCAGACAGAGATTTGTTACCCAGGTGTTCTGCCCACCTACTGGTGTGCTTGACTGCCATGTGCTTTAGCATGCTGCTGGTGCCCAGGTTGGCAGTGTTCTTGCCTAGTCTTAGCTTGGTTTGGCAGATGATGCAAAGTACAGTTATTTTATCTGAAGGACTTTCAGAAAAAAAACTGCCATACAGGGGAACAACGCACCCTTGGCCTGTTATCTAGCCGAGCTCTGTGGAACAGTTGACAGAGTTCTACCTCTGAGCAAACCATTACCACCTCTTGCCTGTTTTCTGCTACAGATCCATCCCTCTCTTCACTGCTGTACTCGCTAGGCGTGCCGCCGTGCCAGGTTGGATCAGTGGCCTCATCATCGACCACGTCAACATCCAATTCCTCAATCTGCTCCTCCTTCTGAGCTGCGATTAGAGCGGACATGATGGCAACTGTCCCTCATGATTATCCACCACCTCTACAGGCATCAATTGACCTTCCCCAATGTGCCTTTCTCCTGGCTGGGGGTGCTCAAATGTTTGGGCATCACTGCACTCCACCTCCTCATGACCCTCTTTAATGGTGCACGTTAATAGGCCTGACAAATTACAAGGGAACGCAAAAATTCCTCAGAGTGGCCAGCGTTGGGGTCATATGTCTCCTGGGACTCTTGATGGTGGGAGGAAGAAAGACCAGGTTGAAGATTTAGAGGCCCAGCCTCTTGGCTACTGAGACTGGACCGTGTGGAAGACTTCGTGATGCTGCTTGTCAACACACTGGAGCTTTTGTCTACCATCCAACCCACAACATTGTCGCACTTGTCTGGGTTCGTTAGTAGTGTAGCACGCTGACCAAATTTTGACAGGATCCTAGAGTGAGATACAGTCACCTTCGGATCTGTCACACAGCCTTGGTGGGCACCACCACATCCTTTCTCATCTTGAATGCATTATGCTTATGAAACCAAAAAATACTGGCTTCATGTTTCACAAGTACCCCAACAAAGGACTAATGTACAAATTCACTATATCTAGCATTGTGTGGCTATTTTTTGCAGATCGTCTTGCTGACACACTCCAAAAGCAGAGTAAGGCCGGGAACAAACATATGCGAGATACGGCCGAGTCTCGCAGGTGAAAGCCCTCCTCTGGCGCCGGCACTCCGGTGCGGAGCGTGCAGCCGCACAGCAACACATGGAGCTGCACGTTCCGCTCCCAAGTGCCGGTGCCAGAGGAGGGTTTTCACCTGCGAGACTCGGCCGTAACTCGCGTATGTGTGATCCCGGCCTAATGAAGATTATTGCCTCTGCTAAATAGTTACGCAAGATAATCTCTACCTGGAATGCACCAGTCGCACAACAGCTAGACAAATATTAGGTATTTTAAGAGAAAATAGCAGAAAGCTGCAGCATGCATTTGCAATGATGAGAACACCCAGGTGCCTGCCTTTCACTCACCCTCCCTCCCTCTAATAAAATCCCTCCCTACTTAAAACCCCACCTAACAAACATGTAATTAGTCTTCAGCTCTTAAGGCTGTGTGCACATGTTCACTATAAAAACGCTTAAAAAACGCATACATATGCATCCCATCATTTATAATGCATTCCGCAATTTCTGTGCATATGTTGCATTTTTTTCCGCCAAAAAAACAGATCGCGGTAAAAAAAAACGGAGAATGTTCATTAATTTTGCGGATTTCCCACTATATTATTGCATTTGGGAACCTCCGGAAAAAAAGCAAAAAATCCGCAAAAAAAATCCGCAAGAAACGCGAGAAAAAAGCATGCGGATTTCTTGCAGAAAAGGTCCGGTTTTGTTCAGGATACTTCTGCAAGGAATCCTGATGTGTGCACATAGCCTAAAAAATCTTTTTGGAATAAATAACTCTCACTGTAACCTCCTATTACTTACCCTACGCTAAAACTACGCTATTTCCAGCTGCAATGTGAACAAGATAGCGCCGACAACATATAAATAGTCGCTATGATGCTGGAAGGCCAGACAATTACAGTAATGCCACACCAAAGATGGTGCCAGCATTAGGCTATGTGCACACGTCAGGATTCCTTGCAGAAATTTCCTGAACAAAACTGGACATTTTCTGCAAGAAATCCGCATGCGTTTTTTTCGGCCTTTTTCTTGTGTTTTTCTCCGGAGGTTCCCAATGCAATAATATAGTGGGAAATCCGCAAAACAATCTGCAAAATTAATGAACATGCTGTGTTTTTTTACCGCGATCTGTTTTTTGGCGGAAAAAAAACCGCAACATATGCACAAAAATTGCGGAATGCTTTATAAATGATGGGATGCATATGTATGCGTTTTTAAGCGTTTTTATAGCAAAAAAACCGCGAAAAATCCTATACGTGTGCACACAGCCTTACTGTGATTGGCAAGTCAGCCCAGCATGTTCATTAGCTATAAATAAAGCACCAAACATGCTGGGCAGGTCACTCGAATATACTGAGACGAATACCTAATTACTCGCCAAGTAACGAATAGCCCGAATACCATACTATTCGTGCGAGTAACAAAAAGTGTTGAATGTATTCGCTCATCACTAGTCATTACCATTACAGAATATTATAAAGGACAACTTCTCCTTTAAATGACCTGCTAACGACTAAATCAGCTATCTGGGCATTTGTATCCCCTCTGACCTCTCCAGGTTGATCACTATGAACTTTCAAATTTATCTATCTAGATTGGATAAGGACCTTACTGTATGGAACAGTAATTAATTCTCTTGATTCCCTAGATCTGGCCCCTTATTGTTCAAAATAAGGATGTTCCATTATCAGTCAGTGTGAACACCACTCTTAAATCCATAAACTCAATTAACATTAAGGAACCACTAATTGTTTCTCAACGTCCCCTAACCCCTATTACCGATAACCCTAGATTTCCGCCAGGCTCTTCGTCTAATGCATTATTATAAACAGCATTTGTTTATAATAAATTGCTCCTCAAGAATCTATCCTTCCTTTGACAGCTATTTTACGAGGTGGGACCCCCACGTTGACTCAATACTTCGAGTACACTAAACGAACACTTTTTTCGCACCCTCAATAGGAGTACTGATTTTGCATGTCCCTTATCCCTATTTGAAAAATTGTGCATTGCCTCTACAGTGCCAAAACATGCGGTCTAGATTTCATGCAAATTCCTTTTAATTCCTGAATTGGAATATCTTCCCCACTTTTGCAGGGCCTAGAGAACTGAGCTACAATTGAAAATCCCATTTGAACCGTTGAGGAGATGCGTCCATATTTCCCATAAATCCCTCATCACAACCAAAGCTCAGGAGACAAACTATAAAATTGTGTCCAGATGGTACCGGGTTCCTGTGGTTCTGCATAAGTGGTTTCCAACCTGTATTGGCGCTGTAGAGCAGATGAGGACACAATGGCCCACATCTGGTTGTTTTGCCCAGTCCTTGTACGGTGTTGGGAGAGAGCACTTGAGGTGATTCTAGAAGTTACCAGAGTAAGGCCGGCATTACGCTAGCGAGTTTTACGGACGTATGAGCGCAGAAAATACGTACAGAAAATACGCATTGCACACGGCCCAATTATTCTCTCTGGGGCAGCTCCTATCTGCCGTATATTATGCATCTGTAATATACGGTATGTAACGGGCGTAGAAAATCTCAGCATGCTGCGTTTGTCAGCGTATTGCGTAAAAAATACGCCAATGAAAGTCTATGGGGG